>NC_056730.1:610521040-610551040 GCF_019279795.1 Protopterus annectens | reverse complement strand
TTCTTCTCACAGTTACTGCTGTAAGACTGACTTGAAATCACCTTCAGCAAGGGATTTCCAGCTAGATGCTTAATTGGCTTGTGGTAGCAATATACTTGTGAGTCTCTTTTACTGTATTTTTACATTAGGAGGACTGGGTTTATTCACTTTGTGGCAAAAGTGTTTGCTTGGTCTATATGAGTTGGGAAGCACATAAGAGAACATGTAGTTGTTTTATTGGCTATATGGCTCATTGTTTAGTTTTCTGCCTTTTTTTGTACTGCTATAAATTCAGAGCATTTGCACAGAGGTGCTCACCATACAACTACAGTAGCAAACACCTAGAGAGCAAATTTTCCCTACAGAATGGTCCATAAAACTGTATCCTGTAAGCAGTAAATACAGAGCAAATACCTTGCAAGTTGACAAGCTTAGAACAGAACCTTTTTAACAGATTAAGCTCTTTCATCCAATACAGCTATGACTTCATCAGAATACCAGTAACCAAATATTCATTTCTTATATAGTTCCATGTAATTACTAATAAAATCAATTATAACACCAGACCTTTTCGTAAAGGTACAGGCACTTTTTTAGACAATATTATATAAAACTACAATTGTAGCCAACCTTTTAATGCTCTAGTAGGTTTTACACAACAAAAATAATAATAACATTAAAGTTAATTGAAAAACTGAAACTTATATTCTTAAATAACTTTAAAATATCAACATACTAATAATCAGGGATGCTGTAAAACAAGTCAACTTTTCTTAAAAAAATACATTTCATAAGCATACCTCTCTACCTCTTACTGCAAGAAATCTGGACAAAGCCTGACAAAATGGGGGACAAAGGTGCAAAAATAGGAACAGATTTTAAATATTGCTCTTATGTTGTTTGTCTTTCGGCTTTTCCCGGTTAGGGGTCGCCACAGCGGAACTCCGGTCCGCTAATGATTGGCAGTAGATTTTCATGAAAGCCGAGGTGCCAGCTCGACGTCCAACCTTCAACGAAGGCACGCCCATTTATGCATGTCTTTCGAACACCCATCCAACCGCGGGGAGGACATGCAGACTCCACACAGAAGGCTTATAAACTTAGAAAATTGATAGAGTAACAGAGTATGTGTTATCATACATTTTTTGAAGAATATGAAGCCTGAAACGCAAATGTATGTCATTATTTAGTGACTTGAGTCCCCAGATCATCCCAATGATTTTACAGAAAAAATAAAAATTTTATAAGGAATAGACCAAAAATATGAGGCCAAAATTTTTGCATTCTGTGAAAATCTGGACAATTGAGTGGTATGTTTGTGTGTTTATTATAATTTAGCTGCTCAAAATTTTTTGACAGGCTGCATTGAAATATTGTCATTTAAACCTGGGGTGGTAAAGGCATTCAGTCTAAATTGCCATAACAACTCTGTATACTCCAACCTATCTTCCCAGTCCCCACCGCAAGGGTCAAACTCCACTTGTTCCAAGATACCAAATTTGAAATAATTGTGGGAAGCATCAAGCAAGGAATGCTTATAGAGTTCATTGTCAGTGTTTTTGTTCTTGATACTATACCTATGTTCATACATACATTTTTTAAATGCTGTTTCAGTTTTTCCAACATAGAAACTGCCACATTTGTTGCATACTGATAGGTATATTATACCTTTGCTTCAGAGCTGCCTTTAAAAAAAAAAAAAACACTCCCCAGGATTCACTAATCCTCAGTGTAAGACTAGATTAGTCTTACATGGAAGAGCCAGTCTAAGAGTAAGATGGCAGCGCACCATGCATATTAATGAGGGCATGCTGCCTCGACTCTAAGGCTAACACAGAGAATGCATGAGTGCAGGGGGCATGTCGGACTGCAGAGCAGTCCAAAAATCCATGCCCATGCAAGTCTGACACTCGGAAAATGTCTACTTACATGAGCGAGTCTGCTCAAATGTGTACATACCCAACACCACACTCCACCACATTCTAAACCCCTGTACAATTATAAAATGTAAATTCTTTTGTTTTTTTATCATTTCCGATATAGCTGCCCGTATTTGCATGTGTTTGTGCAGGTTTGCCTATTGCTTAGCTACAGTTAGCAGTTTAGACACCGAAGAGGATAATAAGAAACTTATATGCAAATTAAGCAAAATAGCAATAGTGTAGTGGTAGAGCCTTCGCACAAAGAGGAGGCATTCCCAGTTCGAGTCTCACCACTCCCCCTTCTATTTTCTGTTGGAAATCTGTATATAAAAATAATTCCTGACATTTATCATTTAAATTTTTGTAAAAAGCATTGAAATGGCCTATGTAGTAGTGAACGAATTTTATATAGATATATATATAAGAATTTGAAATGGTTATGCATACTGATGGATGCATAAGTAACATATCTTAAGCAATGCGAAGTACTGCTAAGCAAAGTTTGCCAGTATTAAGCATATTTAAATGTAATTGCTCGTAGCTGAGCACTGCGATAACTAGCGCAATGGCTTTGTGCGTAGCTGAGCATCACACCAACTAGCGCAAACAAAACATGTTTGCGCGGAGTAGCGCTCCACGCTAACCAGCACAACGTCAGGCAACGTCAAGCAACGTAGAGCAACATTGGGCAAAGTTGAGCAAAGTCGGCTAAACACAGCCACACCTCCTAGCCGGTCTGGCTAGTAGTAAAATAAAAAGCAATGACAGGGCTCGAACCCGGGATACTGTGCACCATAATCACAGTACTAAACCACTAAGCCATGACAGCATTTCATAACCATGTACTTTCAACACACACATACATATCAATGGAAGTTTACCTATTGCTAAGCAGGTGTGCCTTCAGCTGTGTTTTTTCAAAACTGGCCAATCACAATCACAAATAAGTGCGGTAAATGAGGCATATTAAAGCTCCATAGGTGGGAATACTTGCCATAACTGGTTATAGCTCCCATCTGCAGGCAGCATGGCTGGTGCTGGAGAGGGCTCTCAATTTTGAGCGCAATGTTGGGGCATTGAGGAGTCAAAAGTAATGGTTTGGCTCCTTGTCCATAATCATGAGGATAGACTCCTGCGGGGCCAGTACCAGGGCACCCAATACAAAGCAGAAGCCTGGAACCGTCTAGCTCATGAACTCACCAGTACCACAGGCGTCCCTTGGACTGGTGAGCAGGTTAGACACCCCTACTCAGACCTGAAGAGATGCAAGGAGGATCAACTGGACCAGTGGATCCAGGAGGCCTGTGGGATGGAAAATGCCCCACTACAGAGTAAGTAGCCATGGAATTAAGTATGTAAGAATTGCTATTCTAGTCTATACTATGGATAGGTATGTCTCAATATCACTTCATTTACTTCACAGCTGCAGGTGTCCGCACTGCGAACCAGCACGCCTATGCTGATAGGCTGTTAAGGCTGCACCACCAGGCAGGTTAGTAATTATTCTGCATGTACTGTTATATAAAATAAATGAGAGAGCCTGAAAAAAAGTTTTTTAACCCAATAAATAAAGGTATAATAATTCTTTAATAATTATTCTGCATGTACTGTTATATAAAATACATGAGAGAGCCTCTAGAAAAGTGTTTTAAGTCTTTAATAACGGTATAATTCCTGGAGTGTGTCTGTGTCATTTTCTTTGATATGTTGTTGTATTCTTGAATTATAGAAATAGTACTGTTGTATTAAGCGCTGTTAACCCACACTTGAGTAGGCCCATATAAAGTGGATGAAGGGAGTGGCAGTAGCTTTTAAGCATATTTACAGTCCTCAACTGTTGGTTCATGCCCAGCATGTACAGGTTAATCTGGCACATGAATAGCTTGGTATTGTGTTCCCCAGAAATGTCAGTGTGCTGCCAGAAATGTAGGGAGCTGTTAACATATAACTGATAATTTCACCTGAACATATCTAGATAATTATAGGAAAGTAGAGCTGTCAGTGTACCATCTCAGCAGTAGTGTGTCTGAGCAACTCACAAAATAAGTAGGTGTAACATCTGCATCCTGGACAGTTTGTATGTCAGATACAGCTCATGTATATAAAGATCTAGCAAAACCCATTTCACAATTTAAGGACAATTGGGTAGTGTAATAATACATGTAGGGGACGTATAACTGCAGTTAATAGGAATGTAGTGTAAACTAGAAGGATATATAAGTTGTTAATGGAGCTATCTTTTTCCACCCTACTGTATGTGCATAAAAATGCAATTCCACACCTCAATGGGTATGTCTAATCTCAAAACATTTGTTGGGACATATGTCCTATTGGTTTATAAATATCTGCATTTATTTCGATGCATGTGCCCTGTTCACATACAACAATATTGGTGGCCTGTTGCCATCAATTAAACCTGCATGCTGTTGTAATGTCCACTGTTGTTATATATATGCATGTGTTATGCTTGCTGTTCAACTGTGGGAACTCTGGTGTGTTGGGTTAAAGGGAATACTTCTGCATGCTGTTATAACTAATTAGGAATGCTGTTGACTGTTACTAACCCATATTTTCATTAAATCCTCCAAAACATAGAACATATGGGAAGGCCAGTCCCAGCGGACCCACCTGTCCCACCTCAGCTGGCGATAGCACCTGGCACCAGCAGGTCCAGTGCCCAGCCTTGGACCTCCTCCTCTGTTAGCCCTGTGCCACCTTCTGGTGGAAACACTGTGGGGGAAGGGGCTCATCCCCCCTGTGCAAGCGCGGGTGGAGGAGGGCCACCTATCACCCTCCGAACGGTCCGGGCTGTGGTGCGTAGAGAGATCGAGTGTTCTGTCGCTGATCCTCTACGCCAGCTTGAGGCACGAGTGGCGCAACTCACATGGGAGCCTGCCCCTCCTACGCAGCCCCCAGCACAGTCATCCTCTGGGCTGTGAAGGTGCAGTGGTGACTGCCCATGGGTGGGGATCTCAATTCTACTGTTGCCATCTGTGGGCTCATGGGCTTGCGATTTCCAAACATCCTTCCCTGTCAGCGGTGTTCACCCAGCACATGTGTCATATCCCGCCCATGTATGCATCTTGTTTGTCTTGTCTGTTTACCTCCCCAACCTATCTCCCCAAATATACCTACTTCCTCTACCCCACATTCCACTCTCACCTGAAAAAAAAAGGGCAATCTGCTCCCAAAAAAAAAATTACGTCCCACACATAGCTGCCCATTTTGCACACATGTCCGCTGGACACATAAAATGTAATTTAATTGGCAGTACAACATACTTTGTTGCCCTCACCTCTCTCTCAGGGGTGGAAGGTTTCATATTTCCCTCCACATTTATTGCATATGCACAGCTGTTGCTGTTAAAGAAATGGGCAGCTATGGACCTTCCCTACACCCGTCCTGCACATCCTGAGCTGTTTTCCCTACTGTCTTTCCCTCTTTATGCCCCTTTTTCACCACTTTCCTATCTCCCCATTTTCTTTTCATTCAAAGAAATGAGCGCGGGGGTTAGCGGGAGTAAGCACTTTTAAGCAGTAGTTAGTGGGTTTGCGTGAATGTGCGCTTGTGTGCGCTTAACTAAGAATTGCTAAGCATCGCGCAAACCTGCTTACAACTGCTTAAAAGTGCCTTAGTCACTCTGTATGTGAGGGCCCTTGTTCTGCTCAGCAGCAAAATAAAATACCTCTGTCAGTCTCGCACCCAGGACCTTATACACACTACACTGCATGAAGTACCACTAAGCCATGGCAGCTATACAGCAAGTTGGTGCTGAAATAAATATATCATGCATCAGAGTGAGTGAATGTAAAGGAAAAATAGGAATGCCATAACACACAACTTGTTCTGTGGATCTTTACCAGCAGTTGTTGTGGAATTGCATGACATGACTGTGATAAGAGAAGCAGCCATTCTAGCAGGAAATAATGTTACAGCAGCACTTTACAACCCCCACACAGTATCATAGCAAGACAAACACTGGCATATATGATTAGGGCAGAGGCCATACCTCCCAACTGTGCCTAATTTTCAGGGATGTTCCTGATTTTGAAACAAATTTTAGCTGTGTCCCACTGAAAAGTACTGACGTTGGCCAGAAAGGTGATAAATTACATTTAATGAATAATGACAATAAGTAAGAGTTAGACACTGCTTGTACTTCAGAAAAGGTGTATTAATCCATATGATCTGGTTGTCTCAAAGTCTCAACTTAATGGCACTAATATTTTAAAGGTGTACCTCACTTTTACCTACCTTTCCCCGAGTCTGTTCAAATATGTACCTGAGTGTTTGAGAGGCCTGGCAGAGGCAGAAACACACAGGCATATCAGCTTTTCTGCTGTTACACACTGAAAATAGCTTTGGAAGGAGTTCCAGAAGCATACCCTTATGTAGGAGTACAACACTGAAATACAAAAGGATGTAGCCATGTACTGGTAGCAACCAACTGTAGCAATGCCATTGTTCCAGTGCTGAAAAGACCGGCGTGGTGCACAGACAAAGAATAACAGGCTAACCTCTGGCTACCATGTGGATAGGTCCACATTTGGGAGCTACGAAGACAGACTACTTGCCTTGATAAACTAACAGGTACACAGCAACCCTATAAGTCCAGCAAGATAAAATTCACTTAATAATACATAATGTTCTCTGTACTTCTGCACCCCTACCCAAATGTGGAATATACCTGTGTGTTCAGGGTCTACCAAGGATGTAGGTAGGCATACTCAGTACTGAAATTTGTCCAGTTTTCTTGAGCAGCCTGTGCTAATGTCAACACTAAAAAAGAACAAACTGTTCAGAAGTGAGTAAATTAATATTCACAGTATAGCAGTTCAGGAACAATTCATGTGCCAAAGGAATACATCTCAATAATTTGTTTTGTATGGCAGTTAATTGTACAATTAGAAAATAAAGTACATACTCCCATGTATCTTGGGTTAGCATTTTGAGGTTTGAGAACAATTCTACACTGACAAGTGTGCATTGGAAGCAGCAACATTCAGGTCTGAATACAACATTTAAATCACTGGCTACACCCCTGGCTTCAGATATAAGAACTATACCAACCTTCTGCCTTAAACAACAATGTCCACAGCAAACAAGCATGACCCCCATCTTGGAAAGCTGAAAGGGCCACGCCTACCTGAGTTAGCAATTTATAGCATTGGGTTGCTATGACAGTGATTACTGCAATTACCACACAGCAGGCTGCATGCAATTAGCAAATGGTGGCCACCAATTGGCGCAGAGGATATCACATGCACATGTGCAAATACCTATAAAAGTAGGCTGTAATTGCTGCCAACAAACTCAATCACTCTATTGCAGAGACTGACAGAGAGAGATACAGAGAGAGAGAGAGAGAGACAGCGAAAAGCAAAAGGAAAAAGAAATAATACCAGCTCATACAAAAGAAAGGTATGTAACAGATATGTATTTACTGGCATGCAGTAGATGTTTTTGAAGAGTACTCTACATAATGTGAATCATTCATATGTGGCAGCAGTATGTATCTATGCACAGATGTCCTGCTTAACTACTGCCATGGACAATTCAGTGTGTACCTGTGGGCAGTGGGACATAACTGTGAAATGTGTAGCTCAGCATTAAATGTCAAATATCTGATCCATGTTATCTGTGTTCTGTACAGTAGTGTGGCCAATGGCTGTTTGGGGGATTAACGCAAACATTTATATAAACATGTGTGTGACAGAGTAATACATGCATGATAGTCATATTAAAGTGTAGCTTAGCATTGGCAACTGCTGTACCAGGCTAGTATGCTAATCTAGCATTTGGAGCTATATATACCCCCTCTAATGTTACTGTATGTTCACATGTGACACCTGTTCATGTTGCAGCAAGGTCCAACAGTTCAGCTGTGAGGTCCAGGGACTTACAACAATGTGGACCTTGTGTGTGTATGGCACACACATATGGAGATATATATATATATGTGTCATAGATATTAACATCTGTATATGTGCATAGAGCAGGGGACATATTGCAACTGTTTGTGAAGGGTGGACATATATATGTTGATGAAGGTTGTTATGTGCATATTTGTATGTAGGTTTTAGTGTGTGACAAACAAAACAGCATACAGTGCTGGTATATGGCATGTGGTGGTTAAACACTGTGGGTGTTTTGTCCAGTTTGCAATGTTGCAGCCAGTGAGGGCTGCTAAAGCTACCTGGACTGTGAACACTTTCAATGCCACAAGACTGTGTGATATTATTACATTACTGTATACCTCACATCTTGTGTATAATTGATATTCCCACCATGAAAGGTGGACTGTATATGTGCCTATATGTATATGTATATGTACACCAATGGATGTGTATATGTATGTATATATGTATGTATATATGTATATATATATATATATATATATATATATATATATATATATATATATATATATATATATATATATATATATATATATATATATATATACAGAGAGAGAGAGAGTCATATATACTCATACACACCCACATCTACTTGTTGCAATAGATTCTGTGTAAAGTTGACTGAGTGTGATGGTCAATGTATTGGTGAATATGTGAAAGTTGTGTATTTGTGGGATAGCTTAGTGGGAAACTGTTTCTGTCATGGTATTATGGATCCTTGCTTTGATCCCAGCAAAAGCTGTGTATGCTGTTGCTAGGCAGATAAAGCACTATGGCATACAGTCTGATGTAGTCCCTTGGTGTTAACTGGGGTGTGTCATTGGAGGCTAAAGCACTACATGTGTGCTTATTGGTTGGTACTGATGTTGAATCCAAATCCTGTATATACTGTAGTACTACTTGAAGCTCTGGGCCTAAACAGCAAAGTATGGTGTATGTCCACATTGCTTGGAACCACTGTTTTGTGTGGTCCCTGTAATCATCACAGATTACATTCCTCAAGGTTAATGTTTTGTAAGTACTGACACACAGTACTGTATGGTACACACGTAAAGCTTATCTGGGTTGCCATACCTTTGTGTCTTGTAATTATGTCTGATGTGTGTGTGGGTATGCCTGTAACATGTCCTCTGTCATATGTGTGTTACAACGTATAACTGCGTATCTAGCAACATTTATAGTTTACTACAGCAGTATGCCACCTATATTCACAATTGTGCACATATTTTGGCCACGGGTTTGCCATCAACAAGTTGTGTGGTATAATGGTAATACTGTAACTGGACCTTACAAACATTGCGATGGATGACATATTTCTTTATGCATTGGCTTGATCTATATCTGCTGTGGCTAGGTGGTGCATTGTTTGTGTTGCATACAGTGTGCCAGGTACTCTTGTATAGTCTTATATAGTGATTCTATTTTGTTGCTGTGCAGAACATGGTTTATTATATAGAGCATGCCAGGCGCTTTCAAGCAGTTCTGGAGTGAGCACTGATAAGTGATAGTGAAAGTGTTTAATCTCAGTCAGCTAATAGGTTGCTATATATGGCAGTTCAGTGATATCTGTACTGTATAATGTTAAATGTGCCATATAACTTGCTCAGACATATTTTTTCTTTATGTCTTCCAGGGATCGTGGCACACCATAGAAATCCTAGCTACAGTAGTGCTGAAGATGAGATTCTTACCAGCTGTATGATTCAGCACTACAGCCTACTATTCTCCAGAACCAACCAAGACCAGCAGGAGCATACTGCAATGTGGCAAGTTGTTGTCCAGAGGGTAAATGAGGTAGGCTTGCATAACCGGACATATGAGCGGGTACGCCACCACTGCAGTGATCTACTTAGACATGTCCGTCAGAGTGCTTTTGATGTATGGAGACAACAGCTTGCAACAGGTGGGGGGGGTTAACATCCATCCCCCCTCACCAGAGTGGAGGAGCTGCTTCTGAGCTTGGTGGCACCTTCCCAACAACAACAGCAGCAGACATTTACCATGATGGAGATTGGAGCCACCCAGCAAGGACACATGGAGCATGCAGGTAGCATGGCATATCTGTAGATTACTGTTACCTCTATTGGTAGATCATGCATATGCGAGATGTGTACTGTGTAGTTAGAAGATGTGGAGCCTGTTGTTGTGCAATACTGATCATTTGGAACATAATCTGTAGGCCTGTGAATGTAAACTGTTGTTCTACTGTAAGATTGCAAACCCACAGTAGCAATGCCACAGTTGTCACCACTGACTAACTGTCTCATATCTATGTAGGTCCCTCTGGTGTGACAGCAAGGCAGCGGACAGATGCTGGTGAGCGTGTTCTACATTTATTATTGCAAATAAAAAGTGCATGTCACAGTTAAGGTGTAGGCCATGTACACATGTAACACACCTACCCATAATACATGCTGTGCATGTTTGCCGTGAGACCACGCACATCTCACCAATGTGATTAGCTGCCTCAAACACATGCAATACACAGACCATCTCAAACAAATGTGGCTACACTGTAGTGACCATTGGATAGGCAGAGTCGATACACAACATGCACATAACATACACAACTATGTCATACACAAAACATGTTAACATGCTACCCATGAATGATTCACAAACCCTCTGTAAAGTCACACTCCAGTAACCCAAATGTCATCCACACAGCACACATAATATACCTGAGGGGTAGAGGCCTATCATGGGACAGTGAAACATTCTGCAACACACAACACATTCATGTTAGGGAATGCTCCTTATTGGCCTCCTTACAAACCTATATAACAACTGGTTGTGAAATGTTGAATGTAGCCATGGTAGTGCAGTTCCAGTACAGCATGATAGGTGCTGGTTTGGGACACATTTGTAGCCTTAAGTGACCACATGATGCTTCTTGATGATGGCTTATGGTACTACACCCCATCCAGTTATTGTAACCACAGTACTACACATAGCTTTCATTGCTATACACCTCAATGTTGTGTGTGTGCAAACATATGCACCTCTAAACAATATGCATACCAATCACCATTTGCACAAATGACACACATATATGTCTTGTGATGCTATTGAGTGGCTAGGTCATATGACACACATTGGGTATGTGTGATGTTTAAATTTGCAGTTGTGTTTTAGCATGCCATGTCATGGATGACACTGGCATGTCCACAATATGATCCACACTCACCATAACTACTGTACATTGGGTATGTGGACCAATGGTATTCCATCAGTTATACATGCACCACTGATCTTGTGTGTATACACATCATGCATGAGCTAAAACTGTACCCACAATTATTTGCTAAAGACACAGAGGCTCTAATCAGAATTGGATATCTATGTGACACACAGATACACATCCAGCCATGGTATGTAGACCTGTGACTGATGGTGCACAATACATTACAGAGTTTTAAATACTTGCACAGCAATGTTGTGTCCATGTATGCATTGCGTTCCAGGGAGAGGCCAATCACCGAACAAGAAAACACATGCATCAAAGCCATGTATACTGTTAGTAACAAGGACTGTCTACACTTGCTCTGCATGCTGCTGAGCATCACATGTCCTGCATGCTGACATGTGTGATATGACTGTTTTGCTTGTGATACTGTACCCCACCATCAACTGCTATTGAGTATGTTCTGAGATTGCTGGTGGAGTGTGTGTGTGTGTGTGTGTGTGTGTGTGTGTGTGTGTGTGTGTGTGTGTGTGTGTGTGTGTGTGTGTGTGTGTCTGTCTGCTTTAGTGAGGAGTGTATTTATGTGTGTGCATGGGTGCATGTGCATCTGTGCATGTGCATGTGTGCATGTGCATGTGTGCATGTGGTCTGACATCATGTACAGGTCTTAAAGTGTGTTTCCTGTTTTTCTCTCACAGGTGCTGAGGTGGGGCTGGTTCAGTGCAGCAAGGAACCTGATGTCACTGACACAGATAGCGATAATGAGGATAGGTGTGTTGAGGCACAGGCAGGTTTGTCAGGGTCTGTTGTTGGCCACCAATTGACAGTACACAAGTCTCCACCCCATCCATGCACACAGTCATACTGCCTGTACATCCATCATCACCAATGTCCTTAGCAGAGGGACAGTGTACAGTCGGCACTGGCCAGGACAGTGTGGTATCTATGGCACATGCATCAGATCACAGCAGCCTTAGCCAGATGTCTGGAGTGGTACCACATAGGCAGATGCCCAGGGGTTCTCGTCAGAGCACTGCTGGTCATCATGCCCCTGGCAGACGTGCCACAACTCCTACAACCATATGCATGTTCCAGGCTGTCATGGAGGCACAGGCATGTATGGAGCTGTACACCAGACAGGGACTAAGGGCACAGAGGGCTCATAACACCTCTGTAAATGACTGTATCCGTGACCTAGCAGGTGCCATACGTAATTACACTGAGGTCATTGATAGACGTTGGGGTGAGACATTAGATGTCCACCACAATGTCATGTCCATGTGTCAGGACAGTGCGGGACGGTTGAGACATTGACATGGATGTATGCCAGCAACATCATCAGCTGGCAGTCGCTGTGGATGTCCATCAAGTCATAGCCGCTCCCGTAGTGCCAGTACCAGCCCCAGCAATGTTGGGGGGGTTGTCCATAGACCGTTCTAGAAGACCACGTGCATGTGGCTCTGGCCATTCCCAGCAGGGACCTGGATCCAGTGGACATATGTCAACCTCTGAGGATAGTACCCAGTCTGGATTAGTACCTGATACTGTCTGTAGCACCCCTGCCAGGCCCAGGTCCCATATCTGTGGCCAGAGACGGTGATCTGTAAAGCTTGCCAGGTACAGTCTGTAGCTGTCCCACAAATCCCCGTATATGGCAGCCACATGGAGGAACTGTGTGCATGCAGACACACACACATAAACCAGACACCTAGGGCAAACACATACCCGCACACATTACATCCACATTGGCCCATAACAGTACTCTTGGCCCTCACACACATACTCACACACACATGTCGATTGTATGGCTCAATGTAGGCCTCTGGTAAACCAACAACACACCCTGTGCATATGATGAAACCTGTGCCACCTCCTGTCATCTGTAACATTGATGCAGGAACAGGCTAACATGGTGCTGATGCACAGGGTGACTTTATTACAGTATAGCAATGTTTTAATGTGTAGCATGTTGTCAGCAGTAAAGTGTAGTGATATCCTTGAAGGTGTAGCTGAGCAGGCATGATGCATTAAAGCTATAATTATCAATATAGTATTGTTTACACCAGTGTTTATTCCAATTGTGTATTGTCTGCCCATGTGCCACTTGGCTGATGTGTGTAGTTTTGTCAGCATGTATTATAGAGTGAACAGTAAGTGTGGGATGTATGCAGCACAGATTTGCAGGTGTACATTTGTGAACATGGTTGAGGTGCACTGTCTGCATGTACTTGCATATTGGACACATGGGCAGGGTGACATGCCTTGTATTAGACAGTGTTAGTACTCCATAGTTTCTATTGGTGGTCAGTATGCATTGTACTACACACATTTTGGAACTTGAGTACACGTGTGTGTATGACACGGTTTGACACTGTGCTGTGGGTGATACAGTTGTTACTATCTATCATTGGTTTGCATTCTGGTAGTATACACAACCTCAACAGCCTGCCCATAAACAATTATTAGATGATGGCTTGACAACTGACACACAGATGTAGGACACATAGTAACATTTGCAGCCTTCAAGTACTATTCTATGCCAGTAACAAGTGGTATTCACCTGCACTCAGTCCTGGGACCACTCCTGTTTGGCATATAGCTTTCCTAGGTACAAGCAAACACAGTAGGGATATGTCTGGCCACGTTTGGCAATGCATACTGTGGGCTATAATGCATTCTCCAGATGACACACACATCCTCCAAAAGGGTATTATACAGACAGATACCTAGTGTCAAACCCATGCTGTAAAGCTATAAGCCAAATAAAGCATAGTCATCCACTTTTACAAAACATAGTATCCCCAGAGTACCACATAGGTAGTAGCCTCCAAAATGTGCAACAGGTACCAATGTATACATAGAGCCATGTGTTAAGTCATCTCTCTTTTGATAATCACATTTCCAAAGGGTTTTGGAAATCCCTCTGTGGATCACATAAGCAATAAGGGGTCTGCATGAATATCCACAAAAGTTGTTGCATACCTATAATAAATAGTCATCTTTGACAGACTTTGCTGCTTTTGAACAGGTTTCAAATATACCTCAGGCATAAACCCTCACTCACACTATTCAATAGAAACCGTAATGAGTGTATGTGAAATGGATGACATAGGCCAGGGATCACTGCAGTGGCTAGGCTTGTCACAAGCATACAGATGTGACCTAAGGTCTGGAAAGCAGCAGCACACTCTGGCAAAGATAACATTTGTGCTCATGGAGAAAACAGGGTTCCCACCTATGAAATAATTGAGGTCATATGTATGTATATGTATTTGCCACACAGCTACCTGACATGTGTAATGCACATACTGTTGTCATTGTGATATGTCATACAGTAGTAAAAGCAAAACCCATGGCACATTGACCAACAGTGTCACACATGTGGAACACACGCAGTCACCAAGGGCAGGATTCAAACCCCTACCTACCTACTTTATGATACTAGAGTAAAACACATTCACACAACCCGCTATACAAATTACTAGGAGTTCTCTTTTCCACAGGTATATTTGCAGGATGGTGACATCATCAGACTTGACAAAGATGAGTATACCACTTTTAAGGTGTTTCAGTAGTCTTCAAAAATATTGTATCTTTCCAAGGAGACACACACACACTCTCACACAGTTGACAAATGCAGGATTCAAACCCCTACCTATCTTATGATATTAGCACAGTACACATTTACACAACGCGCTACACACATTTTTGGAACTTCGTATTTCCACGGGTATATTTGTAGGATGGTGACATCATCAGACTTGACAAAGATAAGTATACCACTTTTAAGGTGTTTTAATAGTCTCCAAAAAGGTTGCTCTTCTCCAAGAAGACACACACAAGTACAGAATTCAAACCCCTACCTAACTACTTTATGATACTACAGCAATACGCATTTACACGGTACACACATTACTGGGAATGCTCTTTTCCACAGGTATATTTGTAGGATGGTGACATCATCAGACTTGACAAAGTGGGTTACATTAGGTGACATTAGGTGGGCTACATAGAAGGAATTTATAAACACTTTGGCAATGTGATCATCAAAGGAGAGTTTACTATCTACCTGGGTCCCCAGGTCCATAATTACATTCTTCGTACATACTGGTTTACCACCTATGTGGTAATTTGTGGGCACTTGTTTTATCCAAAGGGGATGACTATGCATTTTTTGGCATTCTGCTTGAGGGCATTGTTTTGACACCAGGTATCTGTCTGTATAAGACCCTTCTGGAGGATGTCTGTGTCAGCCATTGAGTCGATTCTGGACCACAGTTAGCAGTCATCTGCAAACTTGGTCAGCCATACTCCTCCCTTGCTTGCCTGTACCTCTGAGCAGTATCTACTGAACAGGTGGGGTCCCAGGACCAAGACCTGTGGGATGCCACTTGTGACTGGTTTAGAGTCGGACATGGCACCCGCAACTCTGACCATGTGTGTTTGATCTGTGAGCCAGTTGGCCACCCATCCTGTGACATAAGGGTTAATGTTCAAGCTGGTAAGCTTGTCCATGATGCCAGAGTGGGGAATGGTGTCAAAGGCCTTAGTGAGGTCCAGGTGGGCTGTGTGGACTACTTTCATCTCCATCTATGTCCTTGGTAACTGTTTCAAAGAAGTTAACTAGGTTTAGGAGGCAGGATCTGCCTTTAACAAAGCCAAATTGGGTAGAGTCCAGTGTCTAGAGGTTCCCAATGTCTCTGTTTATGGGTTCCATGATAATTTGCTCCATAGCTTTGCAGACCAGGCTGAGTAGGCCTATAGGGCAATAGTTTCCAGGTTCTGTTGTGGCACCACCTTTGTGGAGCTGGATGACTGTTGCTGTATGCCATTCTTTGGGTACATAGCCTGTGGTAAGGTTGAGTCTGGACAGTGAATGTAAGTGAGGGTGTAGTTCCTTTTGGGGCTGGTGTAAGACGCAGCCTGGGACACCATCCAGTCCCACTGATGCTGTGTTCTTAGCTTTGGAGAGGGCTGTTTTTACCTGCATGTCCATGAAGTCTGGGGCTCTGCATTCTTCTGGGATGGACACAGGCCCTTTTGGGGGTAGGGGGGGTGAAGTTTGCACTGAACTTGTCCGCCAGGAAGTGGGCAATGTTAGTTGGTTCAGTGTATTTTTTGCCATTTTGCAGTAGCTGACAGCATATTTCAGAGTTGTCATCTAAATGTTTGGTATAGCTAATGAAGGCTTTGTGGTTGTTATTCTTAGATTCCTTGGAAATTTGTCTTTAGAAACTGGCCTTGGATTATTTTATGAGCGATCATTGTTTCTTCCTAATAATGATCAGTGATGCCTTTCCTTTTGTGAAGTTTGCTCTATCATGTGTTAGTTTCCTCCTTCTGTTGTATAGCTTATTTATGGGCAACGACCACCAGATTGGTTTCTTCTTTTTGTAGGAGTGCATCTTGGTTTTATTTGGGATGTCTCGATCCATGCATCTCTGTAGATGCTCATAGAATGCACTTGTAAATGATTCTGCAGATTGTATAGCATTATCCTATAGCAAGGGGGCTTTGGAACTTTCCACTTCGGTCTTGAGAAGTGTGCAGTTTGCTTTTGAAAATTTCTTCATGGTGGTGTCCTTGACTGCGGGGGGGGGGGGGGGGCGGTTTGATGTGGATGTCCAGTGTGCTTACTTTATGGTCTGATATTACCAGTGAGGGGTTTATCTCTGGTGTGGAACACTGGTACCCCATGTTGGTGATGATCAGGTCCAGTATGTTGTCACCTCTAGTGGGTGTGGTGACCAGCTGTTCCAGGGCGTTTGAGTTTTTAAACTCTAGGAAGCATTGGGCAAAGGACGTTGTACATGAGTAATTCTCCCAGTCAATGTTTGGGTAGTTGTAATCTCCTCATATAATGGTGTTTGGTAGGACCTTTATATTTTCCAGTGTTCTCAGGAATACTGAGTGATGTTCCTGAGACAAGGTAGGTGATCTGTAGCAGGCTACAATCTGATAAGCAGCTTTTCCCAATGTTAGTTGCACTTGCATGGTCTCCAAGGCCTCATGCTGTTCCACTAACCTGAAGGTGTGGGTATCCATAAGGTAAATGGATACACCCCTTCCTTTTGTATTTCACTCTGGGTTTTAGGGCCGAAGATCAGAGGGATTGTGAGTGTTTTACGTGGAGCATGTCCAACAGCTCTGTGTTTGACATAGCTTTGTATGTTAAGCAGAGATCACCTCTGAGTAGGCGATATGTGAGAGAGTACAGCTGGAGCATTTTGAGACGGTCTGTGTAGGGCATGTATTTCAGGCCACTAATCCTTTTTGCGAGGCATTTCTGCAGACTTTCCAGTTGTTGTAGATGTCTTGTGAGGTACATAGCAAAAGGGGCGTTGTACTCTATTATGGATCTAGTGAGTGATGAGTAGAGGGGAACAATGTCCTCTTCTATTCTGCATGAGACACCTTTTGTGATGAGGTGTGCCACGTAGGAGGATTTCCTGACTACTGTGGGGATATGATTATTACAGGTGTGTCCACTGTCCACCTGTGACCCAAGGTCTCTTATCACACTTTCAGTTAAGTATACTACTGCCTATGTTATAGTTCATGGCTACAGAGTTTTTACCAAAGGGGATGACAATGCACTTTTTGGCATTGAGCTTGAGGCCATGGCTTTGACACCAGGTATCTGTCTCAGTGAGGCCCTTTTGTAGGATGTCCACATCGTTAGTAGTTTCGATTATGGTTCCTAGTTTGCAGTCATCTGGGATCTTCATTAGCTAGAGACCTTCCATGTCAAAGTTTACTTCAGGGAAGTAGATACCAAACAGGACAGGACCCAGGATTGGGCCCTGTGGTACTGCACTCGTCACTGGTCCAAAGTCATACTTGGAGTCTGCTACATTCACAGTGTGTGTTCTGTCAGTAGGCCTGTTGGCAACCCATCTTGTGACATAGCGATTTATACCCAGTTTAGTGGGTTTGTCTATAATTCCAGAGTGGGGGATGGTGTTGAAAGCCGTGGCAAGATCTGCATACGCTGTGTGAACCACCTTACCCTTGTCTACGGTTCTGGTGACTGCTTCAATGATGTCTATCAGGTTTAGGAGACATGATCTGCCTTTTACAAACCCAACATGGTTGTGGTCCAGAGTTTGGAGATTACCAATGTCTTTTTTTATAAGTTATATGATAATACATTCCATGGCCTTGCAGAGCACGCTCATCAAGCTAATGGGGCACTAGTTCCAGGGGTCCATGGTGGCTCCCCCCTTGTGTAGTGGGATAACCGTCACTGTGCACCATTCAGCAGGCACAAAGCCTGAGGTGAGGCTATGACTGAACATGGTACGTAAGTGTGGTGCCTGTTCATTCTGTAGTTTGTGTAGAACACAGCCTGGGATGTTATCTGGTCCCATGGATGCTGTGTTCCTGGCTTTGGAGAGTGTTTTTTATCTGTGCAGCCGTGATGACAGCAACTTTGCAGTCTTCCGTTATAGAGATGTGCTCTTTCATGGGTGAGAGGGAGGTAAAGTTAGCACTGATCCTATCTGTCAGGATGTTGGCAATATCAGTTGGGCCTGTATATTTAGTGCCATTGTGCTGTAACTCAGAGCAGATCTGAGTGTTGCCATTGAGATTCTTGACATAGCTATAGAATGCTTTGTGGTTGTCTTTAGAATCAGTGTCAATTTTGTTTTCATAACTAGCTTTGGAGGATTTTATCAGGGATCACAGCTTCTTACTGATGTTGACCATGGAGCTCCTCCGCTCATGGGATTTTACCCTCTTTTGCAACAGTTTCTTCCTTCTGTTGTGCAGTTTGTTTATGGCAGGGGAACACCAGATTGGCTTCCTTTTCTTGGAGGATAGTGTCTTGGTTCTATTTGGGATAGCATGATGCATGCAGTTATGAAAGTGCTTATAAAGTGCAATTGTGAAGGATTCAGTAGTCGTAACTGTAGTGTCCATCTGCATGGGTGTCCTGCAGTTCAGCACTTCTGTGTTAAGAAGCATGAAGTTGGCTTTGGAGACATTTTTTAACATGGTTTCCTTAATGGGGGTGTGTGTCCAGAATGTGGATATGTAGGGTAATTAGCTTGTGGTCAGATGGGACCAATGAGGTGCTGACTTCAGGTGTGGAACACCGGTCATGCAGGACAAACTAAACCCTGTAACCAACACAAATAACCACAAAGTGAGCTAAATGCTACTCATTGCCAGAAGTCTCAGCCTCCAGATGCACACACTCGAGGCACTTTTCATTATGGAGAATATTGATAACTGTGCAGTAACAGAAACCTAGTTCAAGGCTCCAGACAGCACACCAGCACTACCAGGATACTACTCATTCCATACCTTCCAGCATCAGAACCTGAATCATAGCACATAGGGTGAGGCTGTATCCATATTTATCAAGGATACCTACACCTCTCTCTACATGATCTCTACAGGATATGTACCCATAGAATGTTGCACAGCAACATTCTTCACACTCCACAGGGGTGGGGCCACAAAAAACCCTTGGCATTCATGCTCTATGAGCCTGACGAGTGTGTTCTGCAAGGCAATGGAGCCAATCATAATGGAAGTCAACAATACAGAGATTGGGAACCTTCACACAGTTGAGCACACCCAGTTTGGCTTTGTCAAATGCAGACCACACCTCCTGAACTGGGAGGATTTCTTTGACAGTTACCCAGGCTACAGATGATTGCAATGAGCTCAACACAGCCTACCTATACCTCGCTAAGGCCTTTGACACCATTACCCAGTCAGGTATCATAGATGAACTCACCAACCTGGCCATGAATCCATACATCACAAGATGGATTGCAAACTGGCTCACATATAGATCCCACACATTAAGTGTTGCTGGCTACATGTCAGACTCTACACCAGTAACGACTGGTGTCCCCCAGGGTTCAGTCTTGGGGTCTCTCCTGCTTGGTATAGACTTCTCAAATGTACATGCCAACACAGGAGGGTTGTTGTTGACTAAGTTTGCTGGGAAATGTAAAGTGTTTGACATAATAGATTCCCCAGAAGACAGACATATTCTCCAGAAGGGACTCTATGAGGCAGATGTGTGGTGTCAGAGTCATGGTCTTAAGCTCACTGTGGAGGAATGCATAGTGATCCTCTTTGTTGAAAACAAAATACCCACAAACTACCACATAGGTGTTACCCCCCTAAAAATGACAAGGTGATAAGGGATCTGGGGACACAAGTAGATAGTCATCTTTCCCTTGACAACCATGTTGCCAAAGTGATTGGGAGATCCTATGTGGCCCACCTAATCAACAAAGGGTTTGCATCAGGATCCAAAGAGGTAGTGTTGGCACTCTACTCTTACGTCATTAGACCCATCATTGAGTACAGTGCACCATTTTGGATGTACTCGACTTAGCATATCCAGCAGCTGTAGAGATCACATAGGTACCTCACCAAGAGGATTACTGATCTCAAACAGTTGTGTTATGCAACACAACTGATAAAACGAAATCTGTTCTTCGTTGCATACCGCCTACTCAGAGGCACACTCTGCCTAACATACAGAGCCATGTCCAACACATAACTGTTGAACATGCTCCATCTACAGATAACAACATTGAGTCACCCTACACATTCCAGGGATATGAACTTCATCACAACGATGAATACAACATGCTGGTGGGAAAGAGTACCATCCCAGACACTTGCCTTACTGTGGAACAGAGTCGCAATGTACATCAGACAGAACCCCTCACTGACACTCTTCAATTGGAACCTTGATGAGTGGATGGGAAACAGACAATTCATGCCAGGCGTCACATCAGCAGCCCCACTAGAAAGGGGCTTAGAGTATTAGCTATTAGAACTAGGCCTTGGGAGACTACCCAATGGTGTGGTGAAAGCTGCACAACTTGCATAGGCTGATATATGCCTTCGTGGAGATAGTCTACTACATACGTATAAACTTATGTGACAGGTACATGTCTACAAATAGTAGATGTGTACCTCATTGTACAGTCATGTTGTACAGCAGGCACATGGACCACACTGTAATGCTTACAGATACTGGTGGCTGTTATGTACAGTGGGAGAGATGTGCACCTCATGTCTTTTTTGCCATTGGGATGTGTGCTGGGTGGGCCAGTCCTGGATGGCTCCCTGTCATGGTCACCCTCTTACACACATCTCTGCCCATCCATCTTTGGCTTATTATACTGCGCTCATCCTATATATATATATATATATATATATATATATATATATATATATATATATATATATATATAGGTACATAGGTAGGTAATAGGCTATCTGCCTGAAGGCATATATTAGTATGGCCAGAGTGTGCAGCTATCACCACCCACGGAGTTAGTTCCCCAGGCCTCTGTGTAGTAGAGCTGATGAGGTGATCCATGGTGTGACAGTTCAGTTTCACATACACTCATCAAGGCTCCTCTGGAAGAGTGTCAGTGAGGGAGGACTCGGCTTAATGTCGGTTGGCAGCCTGTTCCAAAGCAAGGGAAGTCTGTGAGTTAGTAATGTATCCCTCCAACATGTTCTATTTAATGTTGTGATGATGATATCCCTAGAGCATTTGGTACAGTGAGCTTGGGTTTACTTCAGATAGCGCATGTACATCAGTTCTGCATTGGACATGGACCTGTCTGTAGGGCAGAGATCTCCTGAGTAGACAGTATGCAACAGAGTACATATTGAGTTAAATTCAGTCTTGTTGCATGGGGCAACTGTTTGAGGCCAGTAATCCTCTTGTTGAGGTACTTCAGTGGTCTTTCCAGCTGCTGAAGGTGCCTAGTCAGATTCATCGCAAGTGTGTTGTGGTACTCTCTGACGGGTCTGATGACTGATAAGTAGAGGAAACCTCCTTTGACCTACATGCAAAGACCTTGGCAGTTTGTGGGAACACATAGCATGATTTTCTAACCACTTTGTGAATGTGTTTCTGGAAGTTGAGATGACTATCCACATGTGTCCATAGATCCCTTATTATCACCTCCATATTTAGGTTGTTGGCACCTATGTGGTATTTGTATGACTGTAGCTGGAGGCCATAATTTTGACACCACATCTGTCTGACTGAGACCCTTTTTAAGGATGTCTCTGTTGTCCCAAACATCAGTTATGACAACTTTTTGCAGTCATCCACAAACTTTGCTAAACATAGCCCTCATGTGTTTGACTATATTTCTGAAAAGTATACACAAGACAGGAGGGGGTCCCAGGACTGAGCCATGGGGGACAGCAGTTGTTACCAGCTTGAACAGGAGACCACAATTCTTACCTTGTGGGATCTATCTGTGCCCTAATTGGCAATCCATCAGATGACATACATATTCATGCACAGGTTGTTGATTTTGTGGATACGACATATGTCTGGGATGTTGGCAAAGGGCTTTTCAAGGTCTATGTGGGACGTGTGTAGCTCATTTCATTGATGTATGTCCTGGGTGACTGCCTTGAAAACAGTCTAGCAGGTCTGGGAACCATGATCTGCCCCTGACCAAACCAAAATGGGTAGGGTTGGGTGTTTGTAGGATTCCAATAGCTCTGTTTATGAGTTCCATCACGATGGACTCCATGGCCTTGCAGATCAGGCTTAATAGGCTTATAAGACAATAGTTCCCATGGTCCGTTGTGCACCAACACTTGTGGAGTGTGACAAACATTGCTGTAACCCATTCAACAGTTTCATATCCTGTACAGAGGGTGAGTCTCAACAGACTGTTCAGGTGCAGGGTCTGTTTATTTTGGAGTTCACATATGACACAGCTAGGGAAACCATGTCATCCCATAGACGCCATGTTTTTAGGTTTGGAAAGAGCTGTTTAACCATTGTATATGTGATTTCTGGGTTTTCGCAATCTCCAGGTATGATAATGGGCCCTTTTGTCAGTGGGGGGGGGGGGGTAAATATGTATGAACCTGTCTGACGATGTTGGCAATGTCAGTCATGTACATGTATTCATTTACAGTTTGCACTGACTCAGAGCATATATGAGTTTACATTGATATTTATGACATAGCGAAAGTAAGCTTCATGGTTCTCTATGGACTCTTTGACAATATTTTTGCTAGAACATGGATTGGATAATGTTAGGAGTGCTCATTGTTTATTGATGATACTGATCGGAGATTTATTGATCTTCTTTGAATTTTCACTTTCTTTGAACAACTTAAGTACTTGTAGTACATAGTTTGATTATGACAGGAGTCCAATATATTATATGGGTCTGTTTTCATATAACTGTGTGCACAAGGCAGGATTGGTGAACAGTGACAAGTTTCTGGGGTAAGAACTGCAACTGCCAGATATGTGTGGCCCACTGCTGTACTCAGACATGGCCTAAGTGTATGAGCATGCCCTGTATGACCTTTCAGTATTTTGTTGACTGACCTTTGCTTTGTTTATTTAAGTGTGTGAGCACACCCAGTATGACGTTTCAGTATGTTGTTGACTGAAATTTGCTAAATTTGTTTGTGTGTGAGCATGCCCAGTATGGACATATATACTATATGTATGTGAAAAATCAAGTTGGTTTTTACTTCAGGACTCACCTGTGTGTTGTACATCGACAGGAAGCATGCTGTGCCTGCAGGGCTTCAATGAGTCACTTTGCATAGACTTATGAACATTTCTACATACAGGGGGGACAGCTAGTATTTGTACATTTCTACCCGGGGGGCACACCTGATTGTTACTGTGGGTGTACAAAGAATGAGGGGTTCACCTGACACTTATACACATTTGCTAGGCCTCACTGCTATGTCAGGTACTCCATTTCAATCTCTACTGTTACCTATTGTACTGGCTTGAGGCATACTACTGTACTACAGATCTTAGCTTCCAATTTCACGTATATTAGTTTGTGACTTCATAGCCTACCCAACCCACATCACACTGCCTGGCCTGCTGTTATCTGTCTGCATAGGCCTGGGGGGAAGTTACTCATATGCCTCTTCAGAGGGCATGAAACAGCATTTGTTTGTGTTTGCGTTAGTCTACAATTGTCCTGCTGTGTCTGTGTCAGTGAAATGCTGTCATGGCTTAGTGGTTCAGTACTGTGACTATAGTGCACAGTATCCTGAGTTAGAGCCCTGTCACTGCTTTTTATTTTCCTGCTGGGCAGACCAGACTGCTTAAGGAACAGTAAAGCAGGTGTGAGCATGTTTACCTGACTTTGCTCAACTTTGCCCGACCTTGCCCGACTTTGCCCGACTTTGCCCGACTTTGGCCAACATTGCCCAGCATTGCTCAACGCTGCCCGACGTTGAGCTAGTTAGCACGGTGCACAGCTCCATGCAATTGTGTTTAAATATGCTAAATAGTGGTAAAATGTGCTTAGCACTGCTTTATATTGCTTAAAATAGGGCAATCATGCCTCAGGTGGTGCTGCAGAGCTGCCTATGTTGGATGCACATAGTATACTCCCTATATATGTTTGAAAACAGGCAGTGTCAAGTTAGCATCCCTTTTATTGTATGTGCGAGTCAGAGAGAGGTGTCATTTCCAGGGTTCCTACTGAGTCAGTGTATGTGCTATGCGTTGCCTCTTTCCCAAGGCCAAGGCATACTGGGCATGCTTCCTTCTGCCTACTGGGGCAGGCTCAGGTTGTTCCTCCTCCGAGTCACGCTGTGCCTGTGCAGGCCTTGGCAATGGTGGGGGGCTGTTTGGCCCTGCCCCATGCTGTTCCTGCTGCAGCTGTTTTTGCAGGATCATATTGTGTAGCATGGCACATACTATGACAATTTCGGTACACGTAGTTAGTGAGTACTGCAAGGCTCCATCAGATGTGTCTATGCACCGGAACTATGACTTGAGCATCCCAAACACACGCTCAGTAATGTTTCTTGTTTGTGTGTGTGCCTCATTATGGAGTTCTTGTTCGGGTGTGTGTGCATTTCTGATTGGTGTCATCAGCCACGGCTCCAGTGCGTGTCCAGCATCCCCCACTAGATGACCATCAGGGATGTCCCCATTGGCAAATCTCTTGTACAGCTGTGTCAGATGCCAGATGTGGGAATCATGATAGGTTCCAGGGCAGCCAGTACACACATTCATTATTATGCTCTGGGCATCACACATGACCTGGCAGTTGATGGAGGGGAAGCCCTTGTGGTTGATGTAGACCCTACCCCGCTTACCAGGTGGTGCTTTGATGTGTATGTGCGTGCAGTCTATTGCACCCACTACCTCAGGGTATTCTGCTATTTGGTGGAAAAGATGCATATTGCTGGCCAGTGCCTCACGGGAATTGGGGAAATATAAGTGGTCACCGGCATGTGCTGACATGGCATCCAGGAACTGGTGCAGTAACCTGGATGCTGATGCCTGTGAAACTCCATCATATCACCAGTTGGTCTCTGGAAGGTACCTGTAGCTAGTATTCGTAGGCCAACACATACCTTGGTATCCACTGGGATGGGTTCCCCACTTTTGGTTCTGTGTGTGAGGCGTGGCCAGCACAGCTCAACAATTTGCTGCAGGAGGTCTCTGTCCACTCTATAGCGCTCCCCTATCTCCAGCTCATGTAGCCCCTGGTAGGTTACCCTGGGTCTGTACACTCTTCTCCGTCTCCTCACTGTGGGTTTCTCAGCAGCATTCACAACATCACCACCCTCAGCATCTTGCACATGTTAGTTTATGATAGCAATAGCAGTCCCTAACATTTTGTCTGACTTAAGCTTTTTAAGTTTTTCCTCTTTTTATACTGCAGTGTTGCAGAGTTCTTGGGAAAAACAGGGTAGACTGCTGTTTGCAGAGTTTAAAGTGCTGGGCTGGGCTGGACTATTCTACTGCCTGTGTAATTGGCTGATTCTGATATATTTCACCTGGCAGCTCTGCTAGTTCTCCTTGGTTAACTTCCTACTACTTCTTTTCCTTCCTTTTCCCTTTCTGTTTCCACAAGGGGCAGCGCCATGCAAACAAGCGCACAAGCGCGCACACGCACACACATGGTGTAAGCACATTTGCAAGAAATTTCAGATATATCCACGGCGTACACCTTTGGTTTCTGGTTTTCAGCTAGGACAGCTGTAGACACGCCTCTTGCAATCCTGAGCAACTCAGGGCAAACACAAGCCACTGTGCTCCAATAAGCTTACAGTCTTTCAGACATACCCCCTCATGATGTCACCCATCTTCTACTCTACTACTCCTCTACTCCTACACTTACACTCTAGGGTCATGGCTCACATGCAAGGGAAAATTGGGATTCACTATCCTTATCCTCATTTGTATGCAATTGCCTACTAATGCTTGGTTATATCTCTCACACTGAGCTTCCCCCCTTAGCAACCACTACTCAGTGGCCATGTTGTTTTCAGCCTGCCATTCACCTGCATGGCAGAACAAGCTTTTTACTGAAAATGCCCATTTTTGGCTATTTTTCAATTTTTTTCATTTTATAAGTGCCGCACGTTTGCGCGGCGCTATGCTTAAACATCGGAGATTGGGGAAAAAATGGATTTTAAGGATTTACAACATTTGCAAATGTCAATGGCCTTATATTTGGCCACTGGCATGCTTCCTCAACTAGATGCATCCTTTATTTGGAGCTGTCATAGCTCAGTTTAGCTATTTGCAGAATGGTACTCCATTACCAACGGAGTACATTTCTGCAAATAACACTACTCTTACACGGAGAGGTTAGTGTTTCCTGGATCACAAATTTACCTCATTTGCATAGCTTTCAGCAGCAAATGAGGCAATTTGCATACCATAACACTGTCCGTGCAAGAGTAGCTTTAGAAGCTCTCATGCATGCCCCTGCTGGCTGTTGCTGGTCACTCGGCAGACATATTGGCTGTCTGCCGTCTTACACTAATCTTAGACTCCGTGCAAGCCTTCGTAAATCTGGCCCACTGTCTTCCACACTTTTAGACCAGTGGTTGCACAGATAAAGTTTAAAGGTAGAAGTGTCTTCATATACATCAATTACAAACATACCTCTAGTTTGGTCAAACAAGACGGTGTGCTGGAGTTCCTTCATGTAATTGTAAAGGTCACCATAAACAAAATCCTGTACCATATCCTAGCCAGTTATAAGTCACCCTCCATGTCTCAAGAAGCTCACAATGTGTACTTGGACCTATTGGAGACACTGCCATCCATCCTAACACCCTACTAATGGGAGACTTTAATTACCCCTCTATAGACTGGGAATCTTACATTGTCTCAAATCTACAGAAACAGAGATTGCTGAACTTCCTAAATACAAACACCTTTGACCAAATAGTGAATATGGCTACATACTGGGCCTCGTACTCACAAATATAGAATAATGCTGCACTCTCCCAATGTCTCACCCTCCCTGGTAATATCTGACTATAAAGCTACCTTCTTCAAAATCAAAATTAACTCCATAACCCCAGTAAAACCGTAACAGTTAGGAACTATTCCAAAGCAAGCTACCTTTTATTAAGTGATGGTTTGTCAAAATTCAGTGCCCCTCAGAACACAGCAGTCTATTTGCTGTCAGAAACTATGTACAACTATTTCAGTGGCTGCTGCATGTATCAGAAGTAAGCCCACAACCAAACTATCCCTCTGGTTCATAGATTAGGTTAGTACTAGGCTAACTCCCCTTGCGAGCCATTTTAAGCCAAGCCATTTATTCCTAGTGAGGCTCAAACCCTGCACCTTGTGTTTGTAAGGCAATCACCTTAACCATTAGGCCACCATCTCAACCCAGGCCCAAGTTAAACAGGATGTACAAGAATAGGAAATATATGACAAAAATCAGAAAGGATAATTCCCATTAAGATAAAAAGCTCAGTCATCAAACTAAATAGGCAAGTAAGAGGGTTAATTACATCAAACAAAGCCAACTTTGAGGTTAAGATAGCTCCCAGGTGAAAGATAACCATAAGGCCTTCTTCAGCCATGTCAGAAATCTCAAGAATAGCACACAGCAATGTGCTGAACTGGGGATTAATGGTGCCACATTTACTGAGCCTGGAGATACAGTGAATGTCTTACTGGACAAATTCAACTTTACCCCCTTTTACTTCGAACCATCCTGCAGGAAATACCCTCAAACATAACCTCTCCAACTATAACTAGGGAAAATGTACTGCCTGTGCTTCCTAAAGACAAGAACAGCCTCAGTGGGCCTTGATAACATCCCAGTATGCCTTCTAAAAAGTTTAAAATATGATCTATCAGGACCCTAAGATTCAATATTTAATTATAGCCTTAAAACAAGCTTTGTGCCATGAGAATGGAGGACTGTAAAATTACCTTCAGCAA
Organism: Protopterus annectens; assembly: GCF_019279795.1. Lineage (NCBI taxonomy): Eukaryota > Metazoa > Chordata > Ceratodontiformes > Protopteridae > Protopterus > Protopterus annectens. The sequence continues at coordinate 610,522,825 of NC_056730.1, read as the reverse complement.
GGGATTTCCAGCTAGTTGTATAATTGGTATGAGGTAGCAATATACTTGTGAGTCTCTTCTACTGTATTTTTGCATTAGGAGGACTGGGTTTATTCATCCTGTGGCAGGAAATGTTTCCTTGGTCTCTATGAGTTGGAAAACACACAAGGGAACATGTAGTGTTTTATTGGCTGTATGGCTCATTGGTTAGTTTTCTGCTTTTTTTTGTGCTGCTATAAATTCATAGCATTTGCATGAAGCTGATCACCATACAACTACAGTAGCAAACACCTAGAGAGCAAATTTTCCCTACAGAATGGTCCATAAAACAGTATCCAGTAAGCAGTAAATACAGAGTAAATACCTTGCGAGTTGACAAGCTTAGAACAGTTAGTTGGCAGCACCTGTAGATTTAATAGAATTAGGTATTGTAGCAAATAATGGAGCCTTTGTCACCAAAATAAACATATAACCACAAAAAAAAGGTGACAGTGTAGTGTGAAAAACTCCTCTGAGTCAAACACAAATATAGCTCCAATAGAACCTTTGTAATAGATTAAGCTCTTTCATCCAATATAGCTAGGACTTCATCAAAATACCTCTAACAACCTTATATAGTTCCCATATAATTACTAATAAAATCAATTATAACACCTTTTCTTAAAGGTACAGGTATTTTTTTAGACAATATTATATAAAACTACAATTGTAGCCAACCTTTAAATGCTCCAGTAGGTTTTACAGGGTAATAATAATAATAATAATAATAATAACAATAATAATAATAATAATAATAATAATAAAGTTAATTGAAAAACTGAAATATATATTCTTAAATAACTTTAAAATATCAACATACTGATAATCAGGGATGCTGTGAAACAAGTAAACGTTTCTTAAAAAAATACATTTCATAAGCATACCTCTCTACCTCTTACTGCAAGAAATCTGGACAAAGCCTGACAAAATGGGGGAGACAAAGGTCCAAAAATAGGAACATATTTTAAATATTGCTCTTATAAACTTAGAAAATTGATAGAGTTGCAGAGTATCTCTGGGATTCATAAAGCTCGGCACAAGGCCGGCGTTAGGCTTGCGCCGATCGTGCGGCGTGCAGATGGTGCAGTAGCGCCATATACATATTTATGAAGGCGCGCTGCCACCACTTCCACGTACATAGGAAATGAGCACAAATGCATGGGGTGTGTCGAAGTGCCGCATGGAGGCATGGAAATGTCAGCTGTTTACGTGCAACCTAAAATGCTGAATATTACAGTCTGCCTGCAATAGTAATCACACCTGTCAGTATCATGCAAAGCATGCAAGACAGTTCTTGCGAACACAAAATTAAGAAGCAAACACAAATGCACGTAGCCGAATATCGAGTCCACATCCCTCAAACAAATGACATTTAAAACCATGTGCCCATATTCTAATGCAGTGTTGATAGTTATACCAAGTGGAAGCGAAACACATCGTGTTAGCGTGCCACCAATAGCTAAGTCTAGCCCAATGGTCAGGGTTACCACCTGTCCCACATTGTAAGGGACAGTACCCATCTGGGCAATTGTGTGCATACCAAAACCATTATAAATGTAAACTATCCTGTGACCGTATGACATAATTATGTCCCACATCTCATGTAATAATCACATGCAATAGTTATTTCCATATGTAACCTACCTTCATGTTACAAGAAATAGAATAAGCAAGTAAATGAAACAGAAGAAGCATCTAAACTGCTACAACAATAAGCTTACATGTAGGCATAAAACAAAAGTACTATCCATTGTACTGACCGTGGGT
>NC_056730.1:610438540-610513540 GCF_019279795.1 Protopterus annectens | reverse complement strand
GTACACTTTTGCTACTCCTGTACTGGTATGTCAGGTACTCCATTTCAGTGTGTGGACCTACCTAATGTGAGGCATACCAGTGTACTTCAGATCCTAGCTTTAATTACCAACATACTGGTTTCAGACGTCCTAGCCTTCACAGCCTACATCCAACTGCCTGGCCTGCTGTAGTCTGTCTGTGTGTGTCTGTTGGGAGGGGGTAATCCATTGGGCATATTCAGAGGCCATTGTACAACATTTGTCTGTATTGGTCTACACCTGTCCAGCTGGTTGAGACTTGTGTGGGCTGTATGGACATACATGATGTTCAGCCCATAACCTGCAGTGGGTTAGGACACCCTGTGTACTACTGGCTACTATTGTGACCCTGGTATGTGCTACAGATGTCATGGTGCCACTATGGATGTGTACTGTCCGCTGCCCTAACATTCAGCCACCAAATTCCCTCGCATGCTCACATCCATACCATAGCTACAGGTAAAAATACATTCTAATACAACTGCCAATTGGTAGGTTGATTGACTTACCTTGAGGGTGTGCCAGACTTGAGGATGGTGCTGGAGGGCTGCCTATGTCGGATGCACACAGTGCACTTCCTATACATGGCTGAGCACAGGTAGTGTCATGTTTGGCATCCCTTTTACTGTCTGTGCGAGTCAGAGAGGGTGAAATTCCCTGGGTACCTACTGTGTCAGTGCATATGCTATGCGTTACATCTTTGCCAAGGGCAGGTCATACTGGGCATGCCTCCTTTCACCTACTGGGTCCAGCTCAGGTAGTTCCTCCTCCGAGTCACACTATGCCTGTACAGGCCTTAGCATTGGTGGGGGGCTGTGTGGCCCTGCCCCATGCTGTTACTGCTGCAACTGCTTCTGCAGGATCATATTGTATAGCATAGCACATATCATAACAATTTGGGTGCATGTAGCTGGTGAATACTGCAAGGCTCCACCGGATGTGTCCAGACACCGGAACCATGACCTGAGCATCCCAAACACATGATCAGTTATATGTCTTGCCTGTGCGTGTGCCTCATTATGGCATAGTTGTTCAGGTGTGTGTGCATTGCTGATGGGTGTCATCAGTCATGGCTCCAGTGGTTACCCAGCATCCCCCACTAGGTGACTGTAGGGGATGTCCATATTGGCAAAGGTGTGGTACAGCTGCGTCAGATGCCATATATCGGAATCGTCATAGCTTCCAGGGCAGCCAGCACACACATTCAGTATAATGCCCTGGGCATCACATACGACCTGGCAGTTGATGGAGAGGACGCCACTGTGGTTAATGTAGGCCCTACCCCACTCACCGGGTGGTGCTTTGATGAGTACATGCATGCAGGCTATAGCACCCACTACCCCAGGGTAGTCTGCCATTTGGTGGAAGAGATGTATATTGCTGGTCAACACCTCACTTGTGTTGAGGACATGTACGTGCTCACTGGCATGTGGTGACATGGCATCTAGGAACTGGTGCAATACTCTGTATGCAGATGCCTGTGAGATCCCCATGATATCCCCAGTTATGCTTTGGGAGGTACCTGTGGCTAGTATACCTAGGCCTACACATACCTTGGTATCCACTGGGATGGGTATCCCTCGGCCTGTTCGATGTGTCAGGTGTGGCTGGCACAGCTCAACAATCTGCTGTAGGAGGTCTCTGTCCACCCCATAGCGCTCCACTATCTCCAGCTCATGTAGCCCCTGGTAGGTTACCCTCTGTCTCCTCACTGAGGGTTGTTCGGCAGCATGCACATCCTCACCACCCTCAGCCTCCTGCACATATTGGTCTATGTTGCCTGCTGCAGCCCTTCTCATTTGGCTGGATTGTTTTGAAAAATGTCCCAGCATGTATACACCTGTGGTATAGAGTGTGGAAAAAAACCCATGTGTATGGTGCTTGCTCACTTTATCGTAGTGTTCTGGGCCGGGCTGGGCCTGTAATCTGCTGATTGTGCTAATTATCACCTGTTTGTGCAGCTTGTTCACCTTGACTACTCTCCTACTGCTGTTGTCCCAACCAATTGCACTAGGCAGGTATAGACACACCCCTAACTTAGGCATGCTAAGGCAGGAGCAATCCCGAGACACAGGGCTCCAATGTACGTACAGTATGCCTGACACCCCCCCCCCATGCTTTCACCTATATTCGAGTCCTGCACCTGGCTATCTATACACATACACTCTTGGGATCTGCATCACACCCTGGGGATAAACGGGATTCACTATTTTCAACCTCATTTGCATAGTATTGTCTTCTAATTCATAGTTACATGACCCATACTGAGCCTCCAAAATAATAACCACTGCTTACTGTCGCGCAGATCCGCACACAACTGGTTAAAAGCGCCTTACTATTACCGTATTCGATGTCCCTTGTTCTTCCCAGCAACAAAATAACCGGTCTCTACACAACTTGAACCTGGGACCCTGCACACCACAGACAATGTGCTTTACCACTAAGCCATGGCAGATATACATACACCCAAGGTGATCACGTGCAGATCATCCAGCACAGGCATTCAACAGTATAGGACATGCATTCCATCATGTAGATATATATATATATATATATATATATACACACACACACACACACACATATACATATACACACATACATAGATATAGAATATATATCACAACAGTGGACCACATGACACCAAAGCATTAGACATGAATGAAAAGGAAACCACATGTGCCTCCTGCATTATGTACTGGTGTTAGTATCAAGGCAAGTGGATTTGTTGCGTCACATGGGTCAGACTGTACTAAGGGTAAGATTAGGGCTGCTGACATTTACTCACCAGACCTATTGGTGAATGTATGTGTATGTCTTGCCAACCCAGTCTCTTGGGCGATTGTGACATTTATGGACACTATATAGGAAAGCAACAAAACGCACTCAACACATCCTGGAGCTAGCCACTCACAGATACCAACACAATGGATATGACTGCCAAACACACACGCATCTGTCATGCCTTGGAATAGAACACCTACCTGTTTATTCTGTCACACTACAGCATTACGCAGGTACAGAACACGCTCCGGAGATTACTGGATCACAGCACTCCCAAAGGCATACTTCTAGGTGGGTGACATCATCAGTAATAGAAAAGACGCCGATAGGGATTGTATGGAGAGTGAGCAGTCTTAAAGCATTACCCTGTCTCCAGGCAGATGGAAACACACAGACACACACAATTAGCATGACTGGGATTAGAACATAGACCTAACGACTTTATCACACTACAGCGTTACGCAGTTGCAGAACACGCTACCGAGATTACTGGATCACAGCATTCCCAGAGGCATACTTCTAGGTGGGTGACATCATCAGCAATGGAAAAGACACCGATAGGGATTGTATGGAGAGTGAGCAGTCTAAAAGCATTACTCTGTCCCCAGGCAGATGGAAATACACACACACAATTGGCATGGCTGGGACTATAACATAGACCTAACTACCTTAGCACACTACAGCCTTACGCAGTTACAGAATTTGCTACCGAGATTATTGGATCACAGCACTCCCAGAGGCATACTTCTAGGTGGGTGACATCATCAGCAATGAAAAATACGCTGATAGGGATTGTATGGAGTGTGATCAGTCTAAAAGCATATTACTGTCCCCAGGCAGACGGAGACAAACACACTCCAGTGGTGTGATCAGGACAACTGCCTATCTACAGACCACTATTACAACACTACATAGATATGAGATGCACCACAGACACTACACCTTTCAAGACAGTCAATATGAACTTCTAGGAATGCGGACATCAACATGGATGCTGGCAGTTACGATGTACATACCTGTGAACCAGTGTGTTCAATGTAGGAATCCATCCTGAAGTGAGGTATGGCCATCTGTTGCCTGGATGACCACTATCGCTATACAGGATTACAATGGCCATGCCCATACACATAGAGGCACATAACTGAAACAAGGTGTCACTGGGCATGCTCACACACTTAGTAGCACACATCCGTTTGGAATGTACTACGTGTCCATCTACACAACGGCATACTGGACATGCTCACACACTTAGTAGCAAAGGGCTGTTTTGTATGCACTCTGATTCTAAACATAGAAGAGCACAGTGTGTCGATAGTTGTCATTGTTAGCATGAACGCTGCACTACATATATCTGACACTGGTCTTCTACACAACGTCTGCTGATTTCCATCACCTTAGATGTACCAGTCTAAGCCTGGCACACTAATACCACCCATGGTGATGTCCTGCCAGGAGTGGCTACTTTGCTCATATAGTGCCATTCATAGACGAATGTCCTGAGACCAGGTTAACACCTTGAGACCTAGAGGACAACTGCATTGTATGTGTATGTTAAACAGTGCTAGATGTGTAGCATTCATAATCACAGCTGCCAATCTAGATCCAACAATGAGGAATACTGACATCTGTGCAGTGAGGAACACCTGGCTGAAGGCTGAGTTGTGCACAATAGCATTACCACTGTATACCTCAGATACAGACATGTGGGCCATAACTCCATTATGGACCGCTCCAGGTGGTGGTGTCCCCATGTACATGAAGGCCACTCACATGTACTGATCAGTACACCCTCAAAAGCCATCACAGATGTGTCAGGTGCAGATCACAGTGTCAAAAGCTGCATTCTAGGATGTACCCCTCAGACATCATCATCTCCTTGGACCAGCAACACACATCCATACATGTTGCAGAACATACATTAGTACAACACCATGTTACCCATGACCAGTGGACTGTACCTAGCTTTACAGCAACTGTGCAGACTACCCATGTACTGACACAGTTCCATCATGTGTTATGCAATGCAATGATACCACTGTTCATAACCAGGCCAACTGTACACATAACAGGGGCCCTGGATCATAAACAGCTGTAACAGATAACTGTTGCTGTACACCAGTAAACACACTCATGTTTGGATATGACAAACATGTACCTGCCGTGAATATGTACATGCCCCCCCACACACACACAACACATATGTACATAGCATAGCTGTTGCTGTCCTTCGTGCAGGAAGGTGGCTACAGCAATTACACACATGCACATGGAAGGTTGGTCCATGGCTGTTGAATGCTAACAGTACATAAGGTGTGATAGCAATGTTGACTGAGTTAACATTCCCTCTGTACTAGTTACCCATGACAACTATCATATCATAGAACAGTCCATGTGTCATGTATGTCATCACACATGTCCACCAATTGCAATGCCTACAAACATGGCTAAATGACAGGAATGTAGGACCTACAAACATGTACATGTACTGGTGTGCATTCAGCTACCATGCGTGTGCAGTAGCTGATGTTTGCAGTTGATCTGTGTCTTACCACAACATGCAGTTGCAATGCAGTTCAATCATTGCCACCTGTATATGGTGAAATACTGACAGTAAGATGTACATCAGGTATGGACGGATGTGTGTACATAAAGTGGTGGGCCAATTTTGCAGATGGATGTTTGCTGAAGACAGCTCACAGGTGTGTCACAAGCCATCCCACCATAACATGTGCAAACACTAAGCTATGTTTCTGTTAATTGAAGGGGAAGACATACAACCTACACAGCGGTCAGGGTGTCACTGACTGTAAATCACTTGACACCTGTAACACTTAAGACCTCCTGTGTGCATATAGCAGCACGATTGCCAAAGGCAGCGTCGGTACACATTGTAATGTGGGCAATACTGCTGCATGTCTGTCATACGTATCATAAGATAGCAGGTGTTTGATTCACAGTACTGCCATGTGTGTTTGCTTGGGTGTCCATATATGCCACGTATGGTGGGTAATACATCCTAGTTGTTACACACCCCTGTACACTGTTGTAGAAATCTGTACATACTGCAGTGTAGAAAGCAAGACATAGGCAGGGATGGTGTGTGTATCACACACATGTGAGCTATCTGTATGTGCATGACATAGGTGCATTCAATTGTGTGTGTATGTATGTATGGCTGTCTGGTCCATGGAGTGAGGATGTATGCTACCATAGTGAACAGATAGGACCCCTAACCCCTCCACACCACCTTCAGTCTCCAACACATGGTGATGAATCACAGCTATGACAGCTCCCAAGTACATTGCAAAAGTTCCCCATCTGTTTACACCGATGGTGCAGTGTTTGGGAATACACAAGTGTGTGTGAGGTTTCTCCACACTTTATACTATTGTGCTTTGGACACTGATGATGTCATAGGGTGTGTCTGTACAATCAGAGCTGCAGGGTATCTTACTTATGTGTTTTACCGCAGGCACTGCTATTGTGGTGCCTTTGGTTTTGGATTACATTTAGCTGTCATGGATCACCTCTTGCCCTTGCCTTCACTTTTCATAATGATTCCCCTCCCATTGTCAGGCATGCATCCAGCAGCCTGCTTTCTTGTTTTGTACTTTCCCAACCCAGGATTGTGTTGTGAAATGTGTTATATAGCCGATCTACTGCAGGTTTGCTTTGTTCTGCGGTGACAGTTCTCTTTTCTTTGCAATCTGGCACCTCCTCTATCCTGTTTTGCAGGTTGCCACTAGCAGCCTTGTTAGCTACTGTCAATGGCCCACTGTGAGTTAATAGGTGTTAATTGCTCAGTTGTACTCCAATTACCCTACTGCGGCATTTCCTTATTGTCTTCACGTAACCTTCCTGTTTCAGCTGTGGTGCGTGCTGCGCGCAGCCGTTTACTGGGTTTCGAGCATGTTGTTATCCACGTACACATGCACTTTCGGTCACCATGTGTGCTCTCAGCTAAGCAAAACTATGGCTACATCCACACCCTTATCCTGCGGCTTTGCTTAGCCACGGGCAACCCGGATTTGCAATGCTCCAATGTGCTTACAGCTACGGTGGCACACCCCACTGCTGATGTCATGTATACCTCCAGGCCACTCCTCGGTGTTGTACCGCTGCACCGTATGGTGCATCCTTAGGCCGGTGGGACGTTTGCGATTCAGTATTACTTGCCTCATTTGCATGGCATTGACTACTAATTCATAGTTACTGTGCAGAACACTGTCACAGACCCTTAGCAACCCTTGCACCTTGGTTGTGGTGTAGCATGCATACCATTGACTATTATGGTGAAATCATGATCTGTGTTACATTGCAATTTTATGACATCTGTATATATTTTCCTTGTGTTCCTGTTTGCGCACACATGCCCTGCGGTTGTACTTTGCGTTAGTGTGGCCATGACATTAAATGTTATTTTTTATATGTTGCGCATTTTTTTTATACCATTGGCTGTATATTTAGCCAGTGGCATATGTTAACTTTGCAATACGTAAGTTTGGTCTGCTTTCATGGCTCCTATGTTCTGTTTGGAAAAAATGTAAACTTTTTTTTGGTTTACATTTCTGTATGCTTACGCTACGCCTGCACCACTTCATGAATCGCTATGTATCTTCATTTGCATGCTGCAGTACTACTCATGGGGTGATTAGCATACATGAGTCGAGAGCTGTGCAGATTTGGCGTACGCTGGTAGTGCACGTGGAATTGGATCATACCTGAATCGCTCAGTGGCCATATTTGGCGTTATACTGCCAACTCTACTCCTGCGCCTGGCGCAAGCTTCATGAATCCCGGGGTATGTGTTATCATGCATTTTTTGAAGGATTTGAAACCTGAAACTCAAATGTATGTCATTATTTAATGACTTGAGTCCCCTGGTCATCCCAATGATTTGCCAGAAAAATAGAAATTTTATAAGGAATAGACCAAAAATATGAGGCAAAAATCTGAACATTCTGTGAAAATCTGGACAGTTGAAAGGTATGTTTCTGTGTTTACTATAATTTACCTGCTCAAAATTTTATGACAAGCTGCATTGAAATATTGTCATTTATACCTGGGGTGGTAAAGGCATTCAGTCTAAATTGCCATAACAACTCTCTATACTCCAACCTATCTTCCCAGTCCCCACTGCAAGGGTCAAACTCCACTTGTTACAAAATACAAAATTTGAAGTCATTGTGAGAAGCATCAAGCAAGGAATGCTTATAGAGATCATTGTCAGTGTTTTTGTTCTTAATACTATACATATGTTCATACATACTTTCAGTGGCAGCTCGTCCTATTGGACTGCAGGACTGCAGCCCCCCAGCTGAAAACCAAAATAAGAAAATCCCAAAACTCACACATGCATGAGTAGAAACTCAAATCCAGACTGCTCTTACAGCAGTCTGTATTCAGAAGAAGGCATGAGTGTTACAGATGCCCCAGGTGTCTATGCGGTTACAGCTGCATAAACTGGAAGGGGATTGGACTGCAAGGTCTGCAGTCTGTGCTCAGCTTTCCAGAACCCATGCATGTGTGCTTGGCCCAGAAATGGAACTCTGCTGCTTGAGGAGTTATGGATCTGAATGAGGAGGTATAGCTGCTTTATTGTGCTGCTTACAGAGTTATGCTTTAAATGGGAATGGCTTTGAATGGAAGAGATAGCTGCTTTGGGCTGACTGAAGAGAAACAGACTTTGCAACAGGGAAATGCAATGCAGGTACTGTGTGTGTGTGTGTGTGTGTGTGTGTGTGTGTGTGTGTGTGTGTGTGTGTGTGTGTGTGTGTGTGTGTGTGTGTGTGTAATGCCCCAATTAACTATAACTGGTGGCTAGAGAGAGACCCAGGTTCAAACCCTCAACCTTAGATACAGGTAGCAAGAACCTGAAATCCCTACCCACCACCACTTTTGAAAAGCATTCAAACTTTTGCCTCATAGATTTGTTCTGTTCCTCATAAAATCTGTGGTTTTCTGGATTTTTAGACATTTTAATTTTAGACTTCATATTCTTCAGAAAGTACATGGTAATACAAAACATTTTATTCTAGCAATTTTCTAAGTTTATAAGATCAATATTTGAAATTTGTCCTTATTTTTTGGGCTGTATTCTCCCATTATTGACTTTGTGCATTTTTTTTGCACTAAGAGGTTGAGAGCTATGGTGAGAACTGAATTCACTAAATATGTTTGGGGGCTATATTCCCCCATTATTGGCTTTGTCCAGGCATTTTGTGCTAAGAGGATGAGAGCTGTGGTGAGAACTGAATTCAATAAATGATAACTATTTAAGTTTCAGTCTTGCTGTCTTTCAAGAAACAGCTGATTTGGCATAGTGTTATTTTGCTCTGACTGTAGTGCACAGGGTCCTGGGTTCAAGTCTTGGCAGTGAAATGCATGCTGTAGTACAGCATTTTATTCTAGCAACTTTCCAAGGTTATACAAGCAATGTTTAAAATATGTCACTGGTTTTTGTGCTTTTGTCCCCCCACCAATAAATGTTGGCATTTTCCAGATTGCTTGTGCTCATGTGCTACAAAGTTGAGAGATACTGTTCAGTGTTAAGTGGATTTTACAAGGAGCTAAGAGCTTCAGGGGAAGAGAATTTTAATGCTGCTTATGCTGAGTCAGCTTGCATTGTTAATAGCATAACAGGTAGTGTACTTGCTTTTGATGCAGAAGGCTGTGGGTTCTATTCCCACAGTATGTAAGTGCATTGCTGATACTGTACTGTGTTGTACTTTTAAAGGGGGTGGATGCTGCAGTCCTGAGAATGTCCTCTTTGGCAGAGATACCTAGTAACTATGAACCTGTTATCAGTTTGCCATCCATTCCCTATTGCAATATTACTAGCTTATCATTTTTTTAATGTAACATGGGCAATTTATTCCTCAAGGGCAACAGGCACTTTATTTGTAGACAAAACAATGAAATATAAAGTTGTTTGCTAGCAGCAAACTCTTCTTTAGTTACAGATCTCTTTAATGTGGAATTATTTAGATGACTTTTACTTCTGCAGAGATTGTGCATATTTACTGATGCTGGTGGATTGTAGAAGTTTGAGTAGACTTTTATGATGGAAATGTTCTGAATTGGGCAGTTTTATCATTAGTAGTGCATGCATTTTGTTTCATTGTTTACTTGAAAATGTTCAAAACAGTAAATTGAAAACACCCTCTAGCAACTGTACTGTATTATACAAGGAATATAATTTAATACAGTCTGGAAGGTGTATCAAACAAGACATGTATGTTTCGTGTGTAAGGGTCCTATGATTTAAAAACAACCCAAAGTTAATCTTTATCTGCCAATGGTCAGATGTATTTTCTTTGAATGTGGGTTTCAGTGCTGTTTCAATGAATGTGAGTTTCAAGGGCAGAGAAGTTTTACTGCTAAGTCTATTTTCATTGTGAGACTGCATTGTTTTTTTTTAGCAGATGTCTATTAGTGTTTGTGCTGTAAAATGTAAAATAAAACTTTTAAATGAAATTCAAATATTTGTAGAAGTAAAGCAATATGCACATTATAGTGTTTATGGTAAATGAGGTGAAATAGCCAAGTAATGGGACATTGGAATGGCTGCAAGGGGAGGCCTCATTTGACCATGATTTTGTGAGGGGGGGGAAGGGCAGCAAACGCAATGACGGCCTCAGCTGAACTATAACTCTCATCTTTCCAGATTTTCACAGAATGAATAGATTTTTGCTTCTTATTTTTGGTTTGTTCCTCATAAAATTTGTGGTTTTCTGGAAAATTGTTTAGGAATGAAGTCACTAAATAATGACAAACATTGAGTTTCAGACTTCATACCCTTTAGAAAAATGCATGCTAAAGCAAGACCTGTTATTCTATCAACTGTCTAAGTTTATACAACAACAATTTTTAGTATTGTCTGTACGTCCCCCCAATATATTTGGCCTTGTCCAGATTTCCTGCGTTAAACGATTGTGAGGTACACACAAATAAATCACTTTATAGAATTAGGTATATCCAAACATCTCAAATGCCCCCAACTTTGGCTCAAAATGTTGCTCTCCCCCAATAGTCCCTCTGCAGAATAACAATTTTGGAAGAAAATGTGGAGGGTTTACAATTAAGATTGCAATGATCAGAGTTATAGATTACTTTTATTTCAGAAATGCATGTAGATTCTCTTATTTTGTCAGCTGCTCAACTTAATAGTACTAATATTAAAAAGTGTCCCTTCTTTGACAGGTTCCCAGCTGTAATGTGTGGCTATTTTATATTTTTGCATCACATTTTTGGTCTGTTTTTCATAAAATTGTGGTTTTATGTCAAATTAGTGGCAAATCATTAAAGACTGAAGTTACAAAATTACAGACATTTGAGTTTCAGATTTCATACCCTTCAGAAAATTCATACTAGTGCAAGACCTACTATCCTATTACGTTTCTAAGTTTATAAGAGCAATATTTAAAAATTGTCCTTATATTTGGGCCTTTGTCCCACTTGGCTTTGTTCAGATTTCTTGATCTGAGGCTGAGATGTATGACAAATGTGTTAAGGCCATCACCGTCAGCCAGAGACATTTCAAGTTGTAGCATGCTTGTTGCAACCCACTCCCCCATGTAGAGATTCTGGATGTGTCCAAGCAAGGCAAGGAGCAGTTATGTAGTGTACGTGTGCAGAGTATCCCCCCCATCCAAGGTAAACACAAGTACTTCAGTGGCTTATCATCTGTCCTTGATTTTGAAGAAAGTTCTGGTTTTCTGTCATCTTTTTATATTGTTGATTTATGCTTATTATTATTTAGAAAATGCATGTGTTGCACTGCCTATTGCTCTGTGTTTAAGTAGCAAGGCTTTAATGACCATCAGGTAAGCTTCTCTGAGATTGTAAGATGCAAGTAAGCTTTAATAAGCATACTGTTAAAGGATTACAAACATTAAAAGCCTTTTTGTTGTTGCCATGCATAGAATATTTACACAACTAGATAATGTATAAGCCTTAGGTATTGAAATGCATATGACAGTATTTGTAATAAAGGACAGAATTACAGTATTTTTAGAAGCTCACTACAGTTGTTGGAGATTTGTAGTCATCTTTGCAGGCTTTACCAGTAAACTAAACAGAATGCCAATCTATCATGTGTGGTCCATAACCTGTGCAGTAATCCTTTAAGCAGTTTATCTTGACCTTGTTTTTTGTATGCTGTTCATTTTTTACTTTGATCATGTTTTCCCCATGAAACAAGTAGATAGTTCTTGTCAGGCACCAGGTCTTTTTTGGATAAGAAAAATTTTTACAAGTGGGGTATCACAGAGATTGCTACTTTCAGCGTGTCTCTTGGTACTTTTATAATGCTGAATATAAATTATAATTAGAACTGCAGTGCAAGGAGAAGTGGTTTGAGTGCTGCTTGTTTTTTTATACTTGATTTTGACTGGCATTCCAGTAATATATTTAAAAAGTAATTTATTTTTTTCATGCCTCATAACCTTTTTGTTTCCATCTAGATATTAAGTAAGCTGTTATGTAGACAATTCATTGAAATTTTTTTTCTTCTACACTTCATTTTGTCTTGAGTGGACTCTCATAATAACGGTTTGGCACACAGGGTAGTGTATTTAATTAAAGTCCCATTTTTTGTGGTTTTGAGCATAGCTCAACCCTTTTCTAGTTGGTCACACTCATTCACATTGGTCCCACCCATTCATCTGTCTCTTGCAGCCCCCTTTGATTTGAAGTCACCAGCCACCACCGTATACTTTTTTTAATGCTGTTTCAGTTTTTCCAACATAGAAACTGCCACATTTGTTGCATACTGATAGGTATACTGTATCTTTGCTTCACAGCTGCCTTTGAAAAAAAAACACTGCCTTCAACACTTTTAGAACAGTGGTTGCACAGATAAAGTTTAAAGGAAGAAGTGTCTTCATATACATCAATTACAAGCATACCTCTAGTTTGGTCAAACAAGACAGTGTGCTGAAGTTCCTTCATGTAATTGTAAAGGTCACCATAAACAAAATCCTGTACCATATCCTAGCCAGTTATAAGTCACCCTCCATGTCTCAAGAAGCTCACAATGTGTACTTGGACCTATTGGAGACACTGCCATCCATCCTAACACCCTACTAATGGGAGACTTTACTTACCCCTCTATAGACTGGGAATCTTACATTGTCTCAAATCCACAGAAACAGAGATTGTTGAACTTCGTAAATACAAACACCTTTGACCAAATAGTGAATATGGCTACATACTGGACCTCATACTCACAAATATAGAATAATGCTGCACCCTCCCAATGTCTCGCCCTCCCTGGTAATGTCTGACTATAAAGCTGCCTTCTTCAAAATCAAAATGAACTCCATAACCCCAGTAAAACCAGTTACAGCTAGGAACTATTCCAAAGCAAGCTACCTTTTATTAAGTGATGGTTTGTCAAAATTCAGTGCCCTTCAGTACCCCAAGAACTCAGCAGCCTGTTCTGAATGGCTGTCAGAAACTCTGTACAACTATTTCAGTGGCTGCATAGAGGCTGCTGTTCCCATTAGAAGTAAGCTCAGAACTAGCCCCAGAAACAAACTACCCCTCTGGCATCCCAAATTAAACAGGATGTACAAGAATAGGAAAAATGTGACAAAAATCAGAAAGGGTAATTCCCATAAAGATAAAAAAACTCAGTCTTCAAACTAAATAGGAAAGTAAGAGGGTTAATTAGGTCAAACCAAGCCAACTTTGATGTTAAGATAGTTCCCAGGTGAAAGATAGCCATAAGGCCTTCTTCATCCATGTCAGAAATCTCAAGAGTAGCACACAGCAATGTGCTAAACTAGGGATTAATGGTGCCACATTTACTGAGCCTGGAGATACAGTGAATGTCTTAGTGGACAAATTCAACTTTATCCCCCCTTCACTCCCAGACACCCTTCAAGAAATAGTCTCAAACATAACCCCTCCAACTGTAACTAGGGAACATGTACTGGCTGCGCTTGCTAAAGACAAGAACACAGCCTCAATGGACCGTGATAACAACCCAGTATGCCTTCTGAACAGTTTAAAATATAACCTATCAGGACCCCTGCATTCAGTATTTAACTATAGTCTTAAAACAGGCTTTTTGCCATGAGAGTGGAGGACTGTAAAGGTCATCCTCCTTTGGACCTACAATAGATCCTGGCAAATACAGACCCATTAATCTGACTGGCCTTATTTACAAAGGCATGGAAAGAATTATCATAGAAATTATAAGCAAGGACACTGGGAGACCTCCAGACGCTGGATCCTTTGCAGTTTGTTTTTTCAAAGGAAGGTCTTGCCTGCTAAACATGGTGGACTTTTTTTTTAAAGGCCACTAAAGCAATGGACGAGGGGAAACTGGTGCATATGACCTAGCTAGATCTAGCTAAAGCATTTGATACATTACCCCACTCAATGTTTTCAACAACCGTATGGCACTAGGCATAAACCCCTTTATAATACACTGGACAGCTAGCTGGCTCATGGATAGGACTCAAGAGGTTCAGATCAGCGAGGCCACCTTCACAAAGAGGCCTGTCACCAGCAGAGTCTGTCATGGCTCTGTGTTGGGCCCACTTCTCTTTGGCATGTACTTCTCAGAGGTCAAATACAATGTCAAAGGCCACGGGCTATCCAAGTTTGCAGATGATTGCAAACTGGGAGTAGTCCTTGAATCCCCCCAAGATGAGAACACCCTTGGGAGGATCTAACACAGACAAATGCATGGTGCAAAAGCCATGGCTTAAAACTCAGTGCCAAGGAGTGCATTGAGGTCCATTGAGGCTGTGTTCTTGTCTTTAGCATTATAGTACCATTTGGGAAGCTGGCCACCCCAGACAACTACATCATTAATAAACCACCCCCCAAAATTGATTCATTAGTCAGGGATCTGGGAACTTATGTAGATAGTAACCTGGCCTTCGACCAACATGTGTCCAGGATAGTACAAAAATCCATCTATACTGCTCACCTTGTAAGTAAGGGCATAGCATCTAGGTCCAGAGAGATTATCATATCACTGTACTTAGTCCTTGTCAGACCCCTCATAAAGTATAATGCCCCCTTTGGTACATGCCTAACCAGACACATGCAGCAACTGGAACATCCACAAAAGGTTCCTTACAAAGATAATACAATGTCCTTTATTGATTGCCTCAAAGCTCTTTCTGTTTACTCAGTTCTGAGAGATGATCTTTGCCTGGCATACAAGGCATCCATGGACCTTGTTTTGATTAACCTTTCGCACATCCACAAAACAAACAGCATCAGACCTACTCAATCAAAAGATCTAAATTTTGCTTGCAACATAAATAGGGCATGGTGGAGAGATAGATATATTTCTCACAGAGTTCCCATTCATTGGAACAGGGACCCAATCCATGTGAAGAAGATTTCTTCCATAACCCTATTTAAGTGTAACTTGGGTCAGTAGATGAGTAATTGGAAATAAACTCCTGATCTGGCACTTATGTCTCTGATGGAAAGAGGCAGTCAGTAAATCACCCCCTATATAAATCAAATTTGTGGGTCACATTTGAGTTGCATGGTTAGGCTTGTAAGGGCCCTAGTGGTCATTAGCCTAGTATATATTTATGAACCTATGACACTTATGGGGACCACAAAGAAGAGACTCAGACAGACAGAGGGAAAACATTTTGTCAAGGGGAGGACTAGACAACAATCTAGGTAGTGACATGACAAGCAAAGAAAGGGAACACTGTGAAGGAAGATGAGGTGGGTTGAGGGCTTTCTGCCAAACTGCACAGTGGTGGACACTCATGGCTTGGCCCTGCCATTGATTGCACAGAAGTTGGGGCCATGATGAAGCTGTGATACTCTGCAAACCATATGAAGATGCACTCCAAGGTGCCAATATGGGCATCTAGCTGCTGGCTCACTACAGTTGCCATCATACTTTCTACCTTCCAATGGCTGGCCAAATAGGAGTCCCTGTTGGCACTTCCTAGTATGTACTCTACAACCTCCACTGGACATGCAGTACCAGAGGCCACCAAAGAACCCTTGGGGTCACTCCTAGTAGGATGACTTCTGCAAAATGTTTGCCCTGGAGAGTGCTGAGGACCCAATAGGTGGTGGTGAGGAGGGTGCAGGTGAGGTGGATGCTGCCATACCACATCCAGGTATGTGGCAGACACTGCAGAAAATGTGAACATAAATGCAGAGAAAGAAAACAACAAAGGACAAATAATAAAATGAAAAAAGATAACCATGATAAAGAGAAAAAACAGCAAAAAGCAATGATCAGTAGGCTGTGCTGTTTTGCTACAGACCCAGGAAGGAGAAAAAGGATGTCAGCTGATCAGTGACAACATAAAAATTATATACAGATCTGGGTACAAGTATCACAAACTGAGAGGACTACAGGAGGATGGGATATAATGAGAGGAATCCTGTTGCCAGTGTGTAGTACAGTGGCACAGTAGATGGATATACATTTGTATGAGTGCAGTGGGCAACAAAGCTAGACAGTATTAGCCATTCTATATAGATGAATGACACAACCCTAAGGAGGGTTTCAGCAAGTGGCAGACACTTTGTGTCTAATGCTGTGGCGCACTGAACAGGGTGGTACTAGGCAACATATTACATGGTCTGAATACTAACATAAATATACAGGTGACAAATAAACCCTGTGATAATTTTGTGCCGTCGAAAAATAAAACCAAGTGCATTGCTGTGTGACAGGTCAGCATCCACTTGCCCATGGTATGACAGGCATAACTGGCACAGGCATAGGTCATGGAATCAGCAGTCAGACAAGGGCAGTGGGGAGTACCTACTTTCTGGTCACTTAGGAATGAGGCATCGATGATACCAATTTGTAATGTACCACAGCAGAGATCTACAGCTGTAAGTGCAGTGTCCCATCCAAGGCAATCCATTCTTTAATGCAAAGGTACTTTCATGAATACCTGGCAGTAAGAAGGACTGAACCACACTTGCAATTGCAAATGTTAGTTATTTGGTGCATAAAAAATAAAATTGCCAAAGATTCCAAAGACAACCACAAGGCATTCTATAACTATGTCAAGAATCTAAATGGCAATGCTCAGATCTGCTCTGAGCTAAAACAGAATGGCATTAAATATACTGATCCCAAGGATATTGCCAATATCCTGGCAGATCGATTCAGTGCCAACTTCACCCCCCTCTCACCCCCTAAATGGCTCATCTCAATACCGGAAGATTGCCAAATTCCGGTAATAACGGCCACACAGGTAAAAACGCACTCTCCAAAGCTAAGAATACGGCATCCATGGGACCATATGACATCCTGGGCTGTGTACTACATGAACTACAATATGAACTGACACCTCACCTAAGTGTCATGTTTAATCATAGCCTCACCTCAGGTTTCTTGCCCACTGAGTTGCACAGAGCTATAGTTATCCCACTCCACAAGGGGGGATCCACCTTGGATCCTGGAAACTACCATCCCATCAGTCTGACAAGCCTTATCTGCAAGGCCATGGAGCATATTATCATGGAACGTATAAATAAAGACATTGGTAACCTTCAAACATTGGACCCCACCCAGTTTGGGTTCGTGAAGGGCCGATCTTGTCTCCTGAACCTGATTGACTTCTTCGAATCAGTTTCCAGAGCCATGGACAAGGGTAAGGTGGTCCACACAGCCTATCTAGACCTTGCCAAGGCCTTTGACACCATCCCTCACTCTGGAATCATAGATAAACTTACTAAGCTGGGCATTAATCCCTATGTCACCCAATGGGTTGCTAACTGGCTTACTGATAGAACCCACACTGTAAAAGTAGCCGACTCCAAATCCAGCTCCAGACAAGTGACAAGTGGAGTACCTCAGGTTTCAGTCCTGGGACCGCTCTTGTTTGGCATCTACTTCTCTGAAGTACAGGCCAACACTAAGGGACTCTGGCTAACAAAGTTCGCAGATGACTGCAAACTGGGAGCCATTGCTGAATCCCCAAATGATGTGGATACTCTACAAAAGGGCCTTACAGAAAGATGCTTGGTGCCAGAGCCACGGGCTCAAACTCAATGCCAAGAAATGTATAGTTATCCCCTTTGGGAAAAAACATGTATCTGTGAATTACTATATAGGTGGCAGTACACTAAACACCGAAAGTGTGATAAGAGACTTAGGGACACAGGGAGACAGTGGTCTCACCTTCAATAACCACATCGCCACAACAGTCAGAAAATCCTTCTATGTGGCACACCTCATCACTAAGGGCTTTTCATCCAGAAAAAAGGAGGTCATTGTCCCACTGTACTCATCCCTCATTAGACCCTTTATAGAATACAACGCCCCATTTGGTATGTACCTCTCAAGACATCTGCAACAACTGGAAAGGCCACAGAAATACCTCACTAAAAGAATCACAGGCCTAAAGCAGATGCCCTACACTGACCGCCTTAAAAAACTCCAGCTATACTCTGTCACATATCGTCTACTCAGAGGTGATCTTTGCTTAACATACAAAGCCATGTCAAACCCAGAGCTGTTGGACATGCTACACTTAAAGAAATCCCAATCCCTCAGAGCCACACGCTCCAGGGATCTAAACCTTACCATCACAATAAACAAAACATGCTGGAGGGATAGGTTCCTGACCCAGAGACTCCCCGGACTCTGGAATAGATTGCCCATACATGTCAAGTAGAGTGCCTCTTTGGCCCTCTTCAAAAGGAACCTTGACGATTGGATGGGAGAAAGGAAATTCACCCTGGGGATCTTGTCAGTCACCCTGCTAGACAGGGGTCCAGGGAAGTAAATAGTGTGGGAAGAAATAGCCAGGGAATTGTTATGGCTAGGCTTATATAGGCTCTGGGGCTGATAGCCTAGTACCAACCATGAACCTATAAAGCAAAGCAAAACTATAAGCACTGGCAAAGTTAAAACAACACAAAGCAAAACTAGAAGCACTGTTGAAGAAGTTTAAACAAAGCAAAACTATTAATATAGATGATGTTAATTAACAGCACTGCAACCCCATACAGGTAAGCAGGTAAGTCTATTATCCTGTATCTCCACAGGTGCTGAAAAACACAAACAGAAAAAAGCACAGTATGCCCATGAACACCAGTAAGTGCTACTAGATGGGCCAAAGGCCTAAATTTGTAAATCGGTAGTCAGTTATTCATGCATGTTGTAGAACTCTGGCTCCCCCTTCCTAATCACTTTTTCCATTTGGCAGAGAAGTTCAAGGAGGCAACTTTTCATGCCACTGTACTGATGCTGGCACTGCTTACCAGAGTTGGTGATGAATGTGATACCCCTCACCATGCTGATATGGCAGCACAAAGCATCTACCTTGTATTGGTGCTTCTTACCTGACCACATGGGAGTCCTTCCACCATCATTCCTTCCAGAATCTAAAGCCACTCACGAGGTTGAAGCCAGGAGTGAAGTGACAACTGAATCACATCAATGTATGTTGAAGGCACCACATGATGTCCCTTGAGGGACAGCTAAAAAATGTTGAAGATTGTACATGTGTTCTGTGGGACACATGATAGAGTGGCCTGGGGTAGTCACAGGCTCATATACAGAGATCACAGGCCACATGTTCATAGGTTCATAGTTGTTTACTAGGCTAATGACCACAAGGGCCTTTTTAAGCCTAGCCATGCATCCCAAATCTCTGACAAGTTCTGATATTTTTGATAAGTGTAAGCATGGGCCTAGGAGATGAACCATTTACAGGTTACCTGTTTGCATTAGAGACATAGGTGCCAAACCAGAGATGAATTTCCATTTTCCCATCCAGTTGTCTAAGTTGCACTTGAATTGGGTTAGGGAGGAACTCTGCTTCACATGGATGGGGAGCCTGTTTCATAGACAAGGTAGTCTCTGGGATACATACCTATCTCTCCAATAGATCCTATTTATATCACAGGCAAGGTTTAAGTCTTTAGAACATGTAATCCTGGTAGTGTTTGTTTTGTGGATATGCAGGAGGTCTATCAGAGTGGGATCTGACAATGTCCTGTATGCCAGGCATAGACCTCCCCTCAAAACTCTGTAGGATACAGAATACAGGGATAGGGCCTTGAGGTGGTCTGCATAAAACATATTACTTACACCCTGTATTATTTGAGTGAGGAACCTCTGTGGACATTCCAGTTGTTGGATATGCCTGGTTAGGTACATACCAAAGGGGGCATTGTACTCATTGATAGGTCTGATGAATGCCGAATACAGAGGAACAATGACTTCCTTGGACTTAGATGCCGTACCTTTAATTATAAGTTGAGCAACATAGAATGATTTCCTCACCACTGCAGACACATGATGATCAAAGGCTAGATTGCTATCTATGTGTGTCCCTAAGTCCCTGACTACAAGGTAAACTCTAAGGGGTATGTTATCAACATTATAGCTACCAGGGATGGATGACTTCCCAAAGGATACTAGTATGCATTTCTTGGCATTTAGTTTTAGACCATGACTCTGACACCAGTTGTTTGTCTATGTCAGCCCCTTCTGGAAAACATTTTTGTCAGTATGAGATTCAGTGACAGCTTCTAATTTACAATCGTCTGCAAATTTAGTTAGCCAGAGACCACTAACATTGGCTTGACTTCTGAGAAGTAAATGCCAAAATTGAGCAGTCCAAGGACTGATCCCTGAGGGGCACCACTTGTGACGGGCCTCTTTGTAGAGGTGGAGTCATAGGTTCATAGGTTGGTTCATAGGTTGGTACTAGGCTATCAGCCCTAGGGCCTATACAAGCCTAGCCATAACAATTCCCTGGCTATTTCTTCCCACACTATTTACTTCCCTGGACCCCTGTCTAGCAGGGCAACTGACGTGATCCCAGGAGTGAATTTCCTTTCTCCCATCCAATCGTCAAAGTTTCTTTTGAAGAGGACCAAAGAGGCACTCTGCTTGACATGTATGGGCAATCTACTCCAGAGTTGGGGAGTCTCTGGGTCAGGAACCTATCCCTCCAGCATGTTTTGTTTATTGTGATGACAAGGTTTAGATCCCTGGAGCGTGTGGCTCTGAGGGATTGGGATTTCTTTAAGTGTAGCATGTCCAACAGCTCTGGGTTTGACATGGCCTTGTATGTTAAGCAAAGATCGCCTCTGAGTAGACGATATGTGACAGAGTATAGCTGGAGTTTTTTAAGGCGGTCAGCATAGGGCATCTGCTTTAGACCTGTGATTCTTTTAGTGAGGTATTTATGTGGCCTTTCCAGTTGTTGCAGATGTCTTGAGAGGTACATACCAAACGGGGCATTGTATTATATAATGGGTCTAATGAGGGATGAGTACAGTGGGACAATGACCTCCTTTTTTCTGGATGAAAAGCCCTTAGTGATGAGGTGTACCACATAGAAGGATTTCCTGACTGTTGTGGCAATGTGGTTATCGAAGGTGAGACCACTGTCCACCTGTGTCCCTAAGTCTCTTATCAAACTTTCGGTGTTTAGTGTACTGCCACCTATATGGTAATTCACAGATACATGTTTTTTCCCAAAGGGGATAACTATACATTTCTTGGCATTGAGCTTGAGCCCATGGCTTTGGTACAAAACATCTGTTTCTGTAAGGCCCTTTTGTAGAGTATCCACATCATTTGGGGATTCAATAATGGCTCCCAGTTTGCAGTCATCTGCAAACTTTGTTATCCAGAGTCCCTTAGTGTTGGCCTGTACTTCAGAGAAGTAGATGCCAAACAAGAGCTGTCCCAGGACTGAACCCTGAGGTACTCCACTTGTCACTTGTCTGGAGCTGGATTTGGAGTCCCCAATTCTAACTTCCTGGGTCCTGTCTATGACCCAGTTGGCTATCCACAGGGCAACTTACAAGTTTGTATCTAACCTCTTGAGTTTGTCAACAATTCCTGAGTGGAGTATTGTGTCAAATGCCTTGGCCAGGTAAAGGTAGGCAGTGTGAATGATTTTGCCCTCATCCATTGCTTTGGTGACCTTTTCAAAGACGTCCACTAGGTTGAGTAGGCATGATCTGCCCTTGATGAAACCAAACTGGGTTGGGTTCAGTGTTTGGAGGTTTACTATATCTCTATTGATCATCTCCATGATAATTATTTCCATGCCTTTACATATAAGACCAGTGGGACTTATGGGTCTGTAGATGGCCCACCTTTGTGCAGAGGGATGACTGTTGCCTTTCTCCATTCATGAGGCACAAAGCCTGTTTGGAGGCTACAGTTAAATAGTAATTCCAGAAGCCCTGATAGATCATGTTTCATGCTATTTAGAAGGCATCCTGGGATATTGTCTGGGCCCCAGAGAGATACACCACAGTGGAGACATGGCCTGTGAAGGTGTGTACAGTAGGCATGCCACCTATTTCAGACACTTCTATTGCAGGGTCCTTGGAGTGATACAGCTGATGATAGATATATATGTGTTCCAGCATTGACCATAAGTGCATTTCCCCATGTACAATAATTTAGATGGTGCCAAAACAGTGTTAGTGCATGGAAAAGTTCTCCATGGCTGAGAGAGAGGTGTTACTGCAAGCTGTGTCTATGCATAGAAGATGCAGGCTAAGCTTAGACAGGTGTATTCTGAGAGAGTGTATGTGTGACGGGACATTGTGACAGATGTGAATGATGTTTGTGGCCGCAGCAGATTAGCACAACAAATTCATTGGAGAATCAACAGCATGATACTACATGCATCCACAAAAACCCTAGCCATTGCATGGGATAAGATAGGCACAAGTGGGGATCCACCATCACACACTGCTCACACAGTGACATTGCATACATCATGGTGGCCCTGTATAGAGACAGTGAGAGGATGATGATGCCAAGTGTAGGCCTAGATGTGGAGGTTGAACTGGTCTCAGAATCATGTGTCACTGTTGGGGATACTTCAGGTTGCTATAACTTTAAGACAGTATTAGGGCCTTGTAGTGCACCACTGTTATGAGCATTCTAATGATAAACATCACCATATCTGCCCTTCAGACACATTTGGAATGCATTCAAGGTGGCATACCTTAAAAGTACATTTGTTATCATCCTTTGTATGAGCTGTTTCCTGCAATGTTGGAACAGCGCTGAGATGTGGGATTGTCACATGTCATCAGTTGTTTGCATGGGTAGTTATCCATCTGCCTTCACAGATGCACTAGTCATGGGGTCAGCCTCTGCAGAGCATGGCATGCTTGATACCATTACAGCACTGGAAGTTGATGATGAGAATCCTCAACCTGGCATAGTCTGATAGCCTAGGCTACTGTTAATATTGGCTGTTGTGAAGGGCACCCTCCCACCCACATCCAATGATACATCTATGGTACCTGTGGAACCTATGCCTGCTTCTACACTAGAAGAACATGACATGCCTGGCAGCTCAACACAAAGTTTATCACTGTCAGCAGGTCACACATTTACAGTGGGCAGGGGCATCACTGCAGAGAATGAAACCAATAATAGAGAGTAGTATGCTGGTGGACATTATATCCACATATTCTTCTCAGTGCCCAAACTAGGGGTCACACTGGGAATAAATCAGTGGATGTGCAGGCAGTGATCCAAGGACATGTGCCACTGCAGAGATGTCTATCTTATTGTGTGGATTGTGTGGCATGCATAACAATGCTCATAAGAACCTGTAGAAACTAGATCTCCTGCTTATATCAGTGGGCAGACATTTTGCAGCCATTACTGCCTCTGTGGGGTCTCCTGCATCCATGCTCCAGGAACACCGCCTAACATGTGGCCACAACTCTCCACTGTAGGTGTGCCCTGCAGGACACATACCTCAAAATGATAAAGTAATAGATTTTTTTATCTCCATCTGCTAGTAGTGATCTTGATGTGACAAAGTTGCACCACCCTCACAGACATAGCCCCCATGATAGTCATACTCAGTCACTGTTACACAGGACTGCATCATCATCCCTGCCAGTAGGTGGTAATGGCAGTGCCATTCCATAACAGGGATGATCCCCCCCAGCAGAGAACATTTACTGACAGCAACACTCCCACTGGTGGGCCCACAGCCACTGTTTCATCCATGCTGGTGAAGTGTTCCACTGTCTGCTGCAGCATCTTTTCACTTCCACGGTTTCTCTCTCAAATACATCTGTATACATTCCATCTTTTCTTTCACTTTCACTTTCTTCCCTTTGTGGCTAATACGTCTTTATAAATACGTAATTTATGCTGCCTTGTTCTCTTGGAAGTGTTGTTGCACAGTCCTTTTCTCTCTTTTTATATCATCCTTGGGGTTCCTACACCACACATCCATTCTTTTTCTGTGATGCATACTGTACTATTTCTGTACAATATTTTAATAGTTCCTCTTTCCAAGTATTCGGTTATGATTATTTATGCACCACTAGTTGTCTTTCTGTGAACTTGTACTGCTTTTATTAAATACTGCTTTTTTGGGGATAAACTCTTGGTTAGGCTTGTAAGGGCCCCAGGGCCATTAGCCTATTAACCTCCTATGATCCTATGATCCTATGATCCTATGTATGCCCAAGTTGGTTCTGTCCACCACTTCACTACTGTGCTTGGGCTTGCTCTTTGATTCGACAAACCTGTTCAGTATGTTTTTAAAAAAAGGTCATCATTCTGGTACCATGACATCTTTTTCAAAACATAAAGCCAATTTTGCTTTAAATTTTCCGTCTGCTTATGCATGTTCTGTCCTTTATAATTTGCCATGTATACATTAAGTTATAATATTTTACTTCTCACAAGTCTATCTTTTTCTTCTTATGTTTAATAAAATACTGGTAGTCTCCAATATACCATATTTCATAATTTGTAATAGCATTTCAGCCTTTCATTTAAACTCATGATGCCTGTCATTCCAGATTTACTACTTTACTGTTGTCACTTTGTTTAATAAAACCTGCATATTATTCTTCCTGAAATGACATATACATATATGTATATCTCTGTATCCAGTACTCACCATTCTGAAAGTTTCACTAAAGTTGCCTACATTGTGCACTGCTCCTCTTTAGATGATTATACTGTTACCCCAAAATACTGCTTACATTCTGCCAAACTATACAATAAACCCAAAATTGTGCATACATCCTCCCTCAGTCTAGCCATTCCTCAGAAAAAAATGTCATTCCACCCACCAAAGCTTTGCAATAATGGCCCCTAAATCATGGGAGTCACACAACCTACAAAAAAAACACCCGTTCAAAAAATAAAAAAAAAAATATATATATATATATATATATATATATATATATATATATATATATATATATATACACCTGACCAGTCATGTGCAACAACTGGAGCTTCCACAGAGGTTCCTCACAAAGAGAATATAGGTAGTAAATAACATATCATATACAAGATATCCTACACAGACCACCTCAAAGTCCTATCCCTGTACTTGGTTTTCTACTCCTACTGATAGTTGATCTAGGCCTGGCCTACAATGCATGCTGTGATCTCACTCTGATGGACCTGTTGCACATTTAGAAAGCAAACTGATTTAGAATTACCTGATTTAGTGACCTAAACCTCATCTGCAACATAAATGGGACATGTTAAACAGATAGGTGTGTGTCTCAGAAACTACTCCTCCTCTGCCGTAGGCTTCCCAAGAACCATGTGAAGCATAGTTCTTCTCTAATTCAATTCAAGTGAAATATTGACCAGTGGATGGGGAACTGAACTACTGGTCTAGCACCCATATCTTTGTTAGAGGCAGCCTCTAAATGCTTGACCATACATACCCAAGCCTACACATGCGTTTTAAAATAAACCTAAGTATCAACTAGTCAGATGCATTTGGGAATGATGTCTAGGCTTAAAAAGGCCTTCTGGGGTCATTAGCCTAGTAATCTCCTATGAAACTATAAAGCATCACATAAATGCTTTTGCAACTAAGGCATCGCATGATAATCAATACCCACATACTACTTACTCGCCGCTCAACAACACATTCCTTAAGATAAGCCTAATGTACTGAAAATACATCATCATCCTTTACTTTTTTCTAATCTCTGTTTTATCCTCTTACAAAACTCTCCTTTCTCTATATTCATGCATTGCCTCTGTCATTTTTCTTTATCCCTACCATATTTTCCCTCCTCAATTCACTTTATAATCAGCCCCTTTTTTGGACAAATTGTACAAACTGAAAATACACAAATGAAGATTTTATATGTTATTATTTTAATGACATTGTATGGCATTATAGTACTAAGAGTCTCTGACATTTAAATGTTTTATTTTCATTGTATTCTGATTTTTACACATTTTATGTTTCCTCAGGCTGATACTGAAAATGATCCATTTGGATGAATGCTCTATCATGGATAGCAAAGAATAAATAAATACACATAAAACCAACATTTTTTACATACTACAACAATATAGCTATTCTGCTTTTCCAAGTTTTATACTATTAATATTAAATGATACAAACAGAACGTTTAAAATTCAAACTGAGTACTTATGGAAGTAATGGGGTCTTTAACTGATCTCCTTTTTATACAATAATTTTTCTTCCCCTTTTTTTCTTACTCCTTTACCTATAGAGCCCTTTTGGTTTTCCTTAATTACTCATCTTTCTTACTAGATTTGTCAGTTTTATTTATCCTTCATTAACTAAATTAGTCTTACTAGGATAGTGGCCTATTTTCAGGAGAGGCTTATGGTGTCATTTATACAACTAGAGGAAATTTGACCAGGGCATTGTGTAACTTCCCCTTTCAGTAGGGGACATAAGATCCTTTGCATCCACCTGAGTTACCACCAACTCAAACAGGTGGGACCTTGGTTTAATGTTGCATCCAAAGGATCTCACACTCAGGAGTGCAATATGCCTGTAATAATGCACTGCATTGTCACTCTATTTGAAAATGAACCTACTCACCAGGAGTGAGAATACACCCCACACCTTTCTGGCCTTCTAGCACCAAAGGCAAATGTACCACCTGTTGTACCACTGACACTGCTCTAAGTCTTGTAATATGTGCTGCATGTTTGTGTTTTTTTTTCCTTGTAATGGATTTGTTCTTTAATTTATTTTCTAGCTCCCTGTTCTTTTTCTGCTTTTTTTTTTTTTTTTTTGTAATTTTACTTAAGTCTGTGGTATCCCTCATTTTTTCTACTTTCTATTCTTTTATATAATTACTGCTTTCTTTCTCTTTTTTTGCAGTCAAGCTGGTAGTGTTGATTTGACTTACACTTTCTGCATTGCCTTTAACATTTTTTGCTGGCATGACCTACTTCTCCTCAATTTGTACATCTTTATTTTTAGGACAGTCCCTGCAAAATGTTCTTCTTCTCCACTACTAAAACAACATATTGGCTGTACTACACAACATTTCACCCTTCCTTCACCTTTCTCAAAAGAAGTTAAGTTTGGCGCAAACTAAATTGTATTCTCTTTATGTTCAATATTAGCTTTTTTCTCAGTACACTGTTCATATTCCAAGCATTTTGTTTTGTTTATTGGCTTTGCATTAAACACAATTCATAAAAATTACTTTAATTAATTCATAAAAGAATGCCTTATTTTACATCTATATTGACATTTGTCTATTTATTTTTTATCTCAATTCAGTGTCAAGGTTATTTATCCTTGAAATTGCATCAGGAGACTATATTGTTCCTATTGTTTTATAACATTATGTACTTCTTCAGTTTCTCAATAGATTTGCACTTTCAGTTCTAGTATATCAGTGACCTGACATGTTTTACAAATATACTTCATGGCAGAATGAGATCCTGTCATATCACTTATGACTAATGGCATTTTATTTTTTGGTTTATATCAGAGTCATGGCCCATTTCTTCTTGGTGCATGCTGTCCCAACTAGATTCACTAGTTACCACTGGTATATATGATTTTTGTATTACACTATTCTTCCTTTTGTTAGTGGATTTTTTCATATTCTTACCATCTGTTGCATTTAAGCACTGACCCCTTCTTGTTCATGTTTGTGATCTTCTTTGTTGTGAATATTATCCCAACTTCCCATAATGATTACGCAATATCTTCATAGGCATCTGTAACATATCTCCTGTCCATCAGTTCTGCATTTGACATCAAGTTATCTTCTTTTGGGTCTAGTAAGACCATTAAAATTTTAGAAAATAAACCTTGCACGTTTTAGTTTCCTGAGTGCAGTGTCAGTATAGCCATATTATCATCTGCCATTACTTGTAATGGAATTATTTAATTTTAATGTATTAGAACAATGCCAAGTTCCACCTATACAATTTTGTGTACCATAATCTTTCCAAATAAAAACAAATGAAAAAAGAGAAACATTCAGTTTTTACATACAAATGTTATATATTTCTCTAATATGCCATCACACTTCTATTTGCCCACACCCTTTATGCCATACACACAAACAAAATTTCTTGCATTTGCACACAAACAAAATTCCTCTAGTGTTTCTGTATTTTCTCACATCTTATTAGGTATAATTTTCTCACATCAGCCATTTCATATGTACCATGTGTAACTTAAGAATTTTGTATCCATTTTTCTTCTTCCTCTCTTCTTATGTTCTTATATTGCCCATAGACTATTGTATCTAAATCAACGTCTGTCACCCTGTAACATACTCAAATCCCACAGTTCATTAACATTTCATAAAGGCATGATTTAATATTTCTTTGCCCTCACAACCATGTACTATAATTTTTCACCTATTAGTATTTTACCTGCTTTTAATAGTAGCTTGTTCACTATCCATCTTCATACATGCTATTCCCACTCCTTCATCTCCTTAAACTTTTATTAACCCTATATATTTCCTCTTGTTTCTTTATTTACATTCTCTCACATCATCTGCATAATGCTTCTCATGACACTTTTATATACTTTCAGCCTTTCCAACTTCTTCTGTATTGATTCTCCATATTATTATTTTCCTTTCATACTCGGATATTTCAGAATCCCCTTCACTATGTCACCACTTTCTTGTTATCAGTCCTTCTTAAAATAATATTTCTTTATATCCGGTACTAATTTCAAATGATATATAAATACAGTAACTCAAAGAAAACTACCAGGTGTTTCAAATTCTACCTCCTTTCAGTCTATATTTCGCCCCTTTTTTATGAATTCAGCCTTGACTTCCCATGCAAATAGTTCTAAAACTTGCTTCTCCAACTCTTCATATCAATTCAAAACACTAGGATAATAATTCAGCTGGCATAATGCCACAGAATTTATGAATAAGCCTTATTAAATTACACATTAAGGTCATTCTGCATCTTTGTAATTTCTAAAGCTTTTCTATCCTTTCTTTCTAGTCTTTAACACATATGCCTGTCTTCAGCCAAACATTATACCCAATATTTTAATTTCCTTTCTTAACAAATAAACACCTATTATCTGAACCACATCCCTATACCATTAACATTTTTACTTCTTAGGTTCCTAGGTTCTTGGGTATACACTAGGCTAATGAATACCTGGGTCTTTAAAAGCCTAGCTGTGCAATCCAACACAATTGTGTCCCTATGTATCATGGAAATTATTTAGGAGGGGGTATGTGAGTTAGGATGTTTGTAGAGGTTGTGGGGGGGGGGTATGTTAGTTTAGGCATTACTGTCTGCCATGTCCAAAGCCCTTCTATATCTAGTACCATTTGCAAAATATTTAAAGCCTGTCTAATCCAAATCTTGCTCTTTGCCACTAACAAAACATGATCTACTTATGAAAAGATTACCACTATTATTACACCCTTACACTATTCCGTCTCCCTTCTTTTACCTTATTTTCATTTCACACATCACCCCATTCACAACTAAAGGAAAAATATCCCACTCATTGGACACTGCTGTTTAATTCCTTTTCCATGCTTATCTCCTGCCTGCGCAAACCGTTTATTCAAGGAATCAAAACTGTATTTCTGTACACTGATGTACAATTCTGCTTAGAGCGTTGTATTTTCCCACACCATTCACACCTACTTTTTAACATTCTTCTGTTAAATACGCAGTGTCTTCACCAAAGTAACATGTTTTCATCTGCATAACACATCCAGTGGCAGTATTGCAGCCCAATACATTTACTGCATTTACAATATGAACAGATTGACTTTTCTCTACATTTAAATCATCCCACACTCCCTGCCCCTTGTCCACATTGCTTTGTCTTTCAGCCTTTTGTTTGTTATACAACTTTTCATTTTTTGCTCAAAAATGTTTTATATCATCATCAAAAACTGAACTGTAAAAAAAGTTTATATTTTTGCACACTCAAATCCTTAATATCAAAAATCACACCATGATTTTTTGTTTTTGCTACTAGCAAAAAGCTTTTGCAGATCCTGCTGTTGAATCCATTTTTCAAAAGAATGTACCAAAATGAATAACTGGTCTTACTTGAGATGCAGCATAACCCATCAACTTTGCCAAATGGTTCCAGATAACTTATCTGTAAATAATCTGTTGATTTTTTTTGGAAAAAAGTCACTGTTCTGTGCTTTCATAAGGCAGAAATCTGCCTTTTTTCTCCTCATCACAATGTTCCCTTCTTATCACTCCTGCAGCTTATGTTTTTGGCTGTATCAGAACTACCAGTCCAAACATTTCCTCCTTCTTTATTCCTTCTTCTTTCGCATAGTGAATGTGGGATCATTGAGTGTACCTTCAACCCCTAAAGGAACAGAAACTGCCACTGTGGTACTTTCAGCCATCTTCAGTATCCACAACTCTGCAGCATTTCTCAAAGTAACTTCATCCGGAGTAGACTACAGTCCACCTGTCAAACCATCCTCTTCCAGTAAATTAACATTTTTTTATTAATCAGTACCACTGCAACATCATCGGTTATGTCAGTTGTGTCCAAAGTGAAAATTTCTATTCCATTTTCACAACTCATTCTTCAGTGCCAGTAACTGTCTCTCCATGCTTACCATCCTTGCTGGAAATCTCCCCTTCCCAGAGTTCAAAGAACAGCAAGATTTCTCCATGGTCCAGCCACATTAACCCAAGTCAATGTGAATGGTGCTACAAGTCTCATTTGAAAATAGGCCATGCTAACTGGGACTGAGTAAGTCAACAAAGAAGTGAAAATCTAAATTTTGATATTGGACTGTTGTGTATTTACGTATCTAAATTGATTTGTCTATTACAGTCTGACTTTTTCCTTAGTAGCTATAAGCATTGGGCTTGAATTGTTCTGCAAAGTCTGTAATACCCTGAATGATTTTAATTCAGCCATATATACTGCTAATAAACTACACTACTTCTTGTTTCCATCACTATAAGCAGTAATGAACGTCTCTTTTCATTTGCTCATAGGTTCATACAAAGCTTACAGGCAAAAAAGGCAATCAACAAGCTGACATACATCACCCAATACTGGTGGAAGACTAACAGTTTACCCCATTAAAAACACTTTATCCACATACCCATCCAGTCATCAAGACTGGCTGTAAAGGTTGCCAGGGAAATACCCTGCTTGATAGGTTAGGGCCGCCTATTGGAGCATACATTAGACAAGGTATCTGTCACAACATATGATGTTGGTAATGTGAATATTTAAGCCTCTAGAACTGGTGTTTGCTTTGCCAATTATTCTATTAGGTGAAGGAATTCAAAGAGTGCTGGGTCATTCATATCATGGAAAGCTAAACATGGATCACCCTTCATGAACAGAGGGATATAGCATCTAGAATTTCAGAGTAGCCAGGGGTACCAAGACCTGAGATATTTTTGATGAGGGAACACTGAGGTGTCTCAAAGTGGCTTATGTGCTTGGTGAGATACATGCTGAAGGATGCATTATATTTAATGATGAGCCTAAATTCCCTTGAGAAGATGTTGTGAAGGATAGGCTACATAAGACAGAATGATTTTCTAACCATTACAGAGACATAGTGATAAAATGAGAATCTGTTATCAACATAATTACCTAAGTCCATGACAACTTTGCCAAATTTAAGTGGAAAGTTAGTTATATGGTAACCAAAAGGGATGCTCGATTTACCTAAGAAAACTATGCTGTATTTGTTGGTGCTGGGGTAAGACCATAATTAGCACATCAAGCATTTAGTTGGTCTCTCCCTTGATGGAGAATTTTAATATCAGAATGGCCTTTCATAACTTCTCCCACTTTGCAGTTATTAGCAAACTTGGTTAGCCATAGTCCCTTGTTATTGTCTTTTATGTTATGTTATATATATATATATATATATATATATATATATATATATATATATATATATATATATACCAAAGAGTAGGAGACCCAGGAAAGTGCCTTGTAGAACACTTTTCTTTCTGGAGCAAATACCTCAACCTTAGCAGTATGGGTTCTGTCATACAGCCAATTAATAATCCAGCAAACTAAGTATGGGTTAATGTTGAGAGGTTTAAGTTAGTAATCCCAGCATGAAGGATAGTGTCAAAGGCCTTGGCAAGATCCAGCTAAGCATTGTGGCATGTATGACCCTTAGCCATGGACATGGTAAGCATTTCAAAGAACTCAACCCAATTGGCAGGTATGATTTGCCTTTTACAAAGCCAAACTGTTGTATATACAGAAATCTGTATTTCTGTTTATTAGTTCAACTATAAATCATTCCATAACTTTGCAAATAATATAAGTGAGGCTAATAGTCCTGTAATTCCTAAGGTTAGTAGAAGAAGCACCTTTATGCAAGGTCCCACAACTCTCATGCTCCACTCTTCAAGGACATAGCCAGTGGAAATACTCTGGTTGAGAGTTGTTTGAGGGGTTTTGCTAAGTGGGACTTTATGCTTCTCAGCAGGCATCCAAGGGTATTGTTAGGACCCTGGAAAGTAGTGTTTTTAATTTTGAAAAATGCTAAAAAGTCTTGGCACAAATTAATCACAGGAGGAAAGATATAAGTAGGAACAGAGGATAGAGAAGGGAGGGAAGGTGGAGTGATGCTGGAAAATAATTTGATCATAAGAGTATTAGCAAAAACCTTTGCGTCAGAGAAGAAATATCATTGCAGATAATCAGTACAGAATTATTGGTTAATGCCAAGCTTCCTAACATGTCTGAAGAATATCTAATGGTTGTCTTTTAAATTAGTTGCAATCTTAAGCTCATAATTGTCCTTATATTTTCAAATGGAGAGTTTAAAAGACATACTTACCAGTTCTATATCCCTTTTATAATGATGAAGTGGTGGCCAGGAGCTTTTTTCTTTTTCAAAAATTTTGTGGATATGGTAATTCCACCATATAAATTTAGCTCTAAACTTGCCACTATGCGTACACCATATTGATTTGGACATCTCAATGCATCTATCCAGATGGGAGTAAAATTCAGAGTAGCAGGTAGCAGTCTCAATTAGTACTGCCACTAGTTCATTCATTTCAGAATAAAGTACCACTCTTTTAATAACGTCTTGTAGTCTTTCCACAGTGGTATTAAAACAGTTTTCCCATACTGCCTACAATTTTGTTTAATTTTATATAAAGTTGCTCTGTACGAAAGATGTTTCTTAGCTTTCCATGTTATGTGAAATGCTTATGAAGTCCTAGACAACAGTGTATCTGCAAAAATGTGTTTTTTACCAAGCATTTGTATTAAAATTCCCTCCATATCTTGTTTTCTGACTTAAGTACTGATTACCCCACTTCTGTAACACAATAATCACTTCACTACTCATAAAAAAACTTCTTATAGGACTCATGCAGATACCTTCTGTTTTAGCCATAGTGGTTTCGGTGTCACCTTCCTGTGTTATTTTATATTTTATTATAATTAATTCTTCCTCACCAAAAGTTCACACCATAGCCTTGAGAACATACACAGGTCAGACTCTTTACCACTGGGTTTTACCAAAACTAAATTTATTTAACACCTTGAAATAATATAAAGAAATAAGTCTGTACCAGTTGCATAGAGAGATAAAGCCCTGCCTACAATCCAGGTAACATGAATTTGAGTAGTGCCTCAGCAGTTTGATAATGCAGTCAGGGAAGATGGTCGTGCCCATCCTGTGAGGAACGTCCTTCTGGGATATATGTACTTGGATTGATATTCCAGTAAAGACGTGGAAGACAGCTGTATGTTGCTTTCTCTGAGTGGTTTGACAGTCCTGGCTGACATCAGCCACCTGAAAAAGTGAAGATTGGTACAGTACTGATGCCCACTCTGTGTCATGGGGGCATGTACGGGGGGGTAGGCAAAAAGTAAAAAAAATGAACCACCCTGATGTCTGCCTATATGGCTGACACTTGCCCTCTGTCATGGGGAAATGAAAGGGTGATTTGTTGGGAGGGCTTATAATTGGGAGACACCAAGGACAAATAGATATAAAGAATAATATAAATCAATAACAGGAATCTAAATAAGAGCTAAGTATTGATTTACTCGATTTGTGAATTGAAAAAGTATGTCTAACTGAACATGTGCACACATAAGCACATTCAAAGTAACATTAACGTGCTACAGTCCTATGTGTCCTGTGTTTCCTCAATAGCACTGTGACTTCCTGCCTTGCCTTTTTTTAATTTTTACCTCATTTGGTAAGATTAAGGTCTTCTGCTTCTGCAACTTCCTCTAATTTCATTTTGGTCATCCCAAACCTTTTCAGGTACATCCGATTCTGTCATGACTACAATTTCTTCTTTTAATTTTTGTTTGGTGTCAACTCAAACCTTTTCAGGTGCCAACCCAGTTTGGCTTTGTCAAAGGCAGATCATGCCTTTTAAACTTGGTTGACTTTTTCGAAACAGTCACCAAAGCCATTGATGAGGGAAAGGCAGTCCATACAGCCTACCTCGATCTGGCTAAGGCCTTCGATACAATACCCCACTCGGGTATCATTGAAAAACTCATCAGCTTAAATGTCAACCTATACATCACAAGATGGGTTGCAAACTGGCTGAGTGACAGAACCCACAGGGTCAGAGTTGCTGGCGCCATGTCAGACTCAAAGCCTGTCACAAGTGGTATCCCACAGGGCTCAGTCCTGGGCCCACTCTTGTTTGGCATCTACTTTTCCGAAGTACAAGCAAACACAGGAGGGTTATGGCTGACAAAGTTTGCAGATGGCTGCAAACGCGGCGCCATAGTAGAAAGCACATCTGACACAGATATCCTTCAGAAGGGTCTCACAGAAACGGATAACTGGTGCCAGAGCCACGGCCTAAAGTTAAATGCCGAAAATGCATAGTCATACCCTTCGGGAGAAACAAGGTTACCCTAGCTACCAAATAGGTGGCAATCCACTGAGCACAGAAGAAGTTATCAGGGACCTGGGGACCCAGGTTGATAGTAGTCTGTCATTCGACACCCATGTAGCTAAAGTAGTTAGGAAGACCTTCTACATTGCCCACCTTATCATGAAGGGATTCTCATCTAGATCAAGGGAGGTCATAGTCTCCCTTTACTCATCACTCATCAGACCAATGATTGAGTACAATGCCCCATTCGAATGTATCTGACCCGACACTTGCAGCAGCTGGAGAGGCCACAAAAGTTCCTCACCAAAAGGATAAAGGGTCTCAAAATCTGTCCTATGCTGCCCGACTGAAAGAACTCCAGCTCTATTCAGTCGCCACCGCTTGCTCAGAGGTGACCTTTGCCTAACATACAAGGCCATGTCAAACCCAGATTTGATGAATATGCTTCACCTCAAAAATCTAGATCCATCAGAGCCACAAGGGCGGAGACTTAAACCTTGACACGGCTATTAATAGGACGTGCTGGAGGGATAGATTCATCACCCAAAGACTCCCTATGCTGTGGAACAAAATCCCGGTACATGTGAGGCAGAGCACCTCGCTGGCCTTGTTCAAGAGAAATCTTGACCAATGGATGGGAGATCGCAGATATACCCCAGGGATTACCTCAGTGTCACTGCTCGACAGAGGCACAGCAAAATAATGGGTATAGTTCCCCATACTAAAGGGGTGGCGTAAGCCACAAAACGATGGGCTAGGCTTGTAAATGCCCTCGGGCAGATAGCCTAGTATGAACCTATGAACCTATGAACCTATCTGAATGTTAAGCTTCAAGCAGTTGATAAATATAGCTGCTTCTGATCAAACTGAAGACTGTACTTACAGGCTACACATTCTTGCTGATGTGTGAAAAAGTTAATCTTTGACTTAAGCACACACTTAAGAAGTCCAGAGTTGCAGTTTTTGTTGTTTTAGGATTAAGATTTCTTTGGCTCCTGTAGTTGGATTACTGTAACTAGAGTCAATGACCTCCCTTGGCTATTGATGACCCCCTTATTTAAGTTTTTTTTTTTGTGAATATACTTTAAGTGCGGCAGCAAATAACCTAATTGCATTTGATCATTAGAAGTCTTTCTATTGCTGATGCTTTATGCATATTGAGGGACACTGTATTTCTGATGTGCTGTTCTGGAGATAAGACATTAAACAAGGATCTCAGCTACCTTATTTGTCAATAGCTTAAGTGAATATTGAAAATCTGATGGCACTAATAAGAAACGAGCATAAAGGGATATCATTATTAATAAAGCCGTTCAATAGATACTCAACTGTTTTATTTACAAAAATGAAGAAAAAGTCAATAAAGCAATGAAATGTGCATATATTAAAATAACCACAGATAATAAATTTTAAAAATATTCTACATATCAAAATAATCACAATAAACACATCCATATGTCTGATCAAGAAGCACCCTACTTTATCACTGATTAAATCAGGCAGCTTCAAACAGAAGAAAAAAGGTAACAGCATATACAAAATAAGCACATGCATATGTCTAATCAGTAAAACAATAGGCCTGGCTCCAAAAGAGTTGCTCTCAGTGTATGTACTTATTCCAGTGTAAGCCTGCTCTAATTCTCAAAGACTTGCTTTGAGTGTGAGTGACTTACTTCATTCTAAAGAGTATCTTTGAACATACTTACAACGGGTCTATATTAAATCAATGAATGCTTAAAATAGTGAACACTGATTTATTGACCCTTTAAAAGCAAAAGCTTGAAAGCCCGAAGACACAGAACACAGATTTTTTTCCCCACTGGAAAAAAAATTGCTGGGCCGTTTTCAGGAATTTGCCATTTCCTCCACTGTGGTGCGATCACGGAGTTGGTATATTTAAGTAGGGGGGTATGGGGGATGAATCCCGACATTTTATTTAGTGTTTTGAAGTTAATTGCTGTTCTGTGTGTTCAGGGTTTCAAGCTTTCACTTTTAAAAGTCATGGAAGTGGTTGTATTAAAAGTCATGGAAGTGGTTGTTTTTGTAAATAAATGATATTGTATTTATTATGCTTATAATTATGAATGAATAATGTGTCTTAAGAAAGAAAAATGATTGGTAAAATTCTTTGATATTTACATGCCCATTGGCCAGTAGTATTTATTGGTGATTGGACAAAGGATGGATGTGTATGGGCTTGAATATATTTTTATGTGAAGGTTTTTATTGGTTATAGGAAGAAGGTGTATATAACTGATGCAATTTCATTGGTTCATTAGTTTTCAAAAATGTAGCTTGTTAAAAAATCATTTTATCTGATGAAGTTCCATTGGGTACAGGACGAAATTCTATATGTGCGAATAAAAGGATATTCTAGCAGTGCGTTGTGATTTATTATAGTGGTTTGGATGATTTTCTCTGGTGAACTCATTCGTGCTTGTTACCAGATTCCAAAAGACCTGCTCTCAGTGTAAGTGACTTAGTTCTGTGTAATACATCGGAGTAACTCACACTAAGAACAAGTCTTTTGGCATCAGGCCCATTGTGTTATCATAGACTACCCTGTGCACTTTGAAGCAAAAGAAAAAAAATAAATACTGTCAACTAATTCTGTTAAAAAATTGGAATGTTATGTTCTGAAAAAGTTACAACACAAAACACAGCCCATACATAGACTGTTTTATGTTTTAGCTCATGCTCCCACTTTTCTTGTATTCTTTCATTTCTTGAAAGTTTTCTCATCACATTTCTTATTATACAAAACATTTCTATGTCTACCACTGCATATGTGCCAGACTCTTATAACTGCTTTCTCCCATTTTTCTGACTCTTCAATTGTGGCCTCAATTTTTCCAAAGGCTGTAGTAGTTTAATTGATATCTGGCAGATAACAGATTCCTAATTCTGATCCCTTTAGCTAAAAACACGTGATGCTACATCATCTTAATACCACTCACATCCCTTGGTTTGTCTGCTAGTGGTCAGGGTGAAATTTAACCAGTAGCCCAAAGCAAAAGACTCAAAAGGAAAATAACAAAAATCTTAGTTTTTCACAGAAAATCATTGCCTTGCCTTGCTTTGGGAGATTCTTCCCTTTTTTGAGTTGATGTGACCAGGGAATTGGTGTGCTATGTGTAGCACAACAGATAGCATGTGCATCTTTTATGCAGAGAGCTGTGGGTTCATTTCCTACACCAAGTAGATCGATTGCTGATATTGTAGTGCGTTATAAGGGACAAGTTGCACTTGTGAGTGTGCTGTCTTTTGGATGAGATTTTAAACCGAGGCCCCATCTGCTTGAGTTGATGGTAGCTCAGGTGGATGTAAAAGGCACCTATCGAAAAGAGTAGGGGTCCTTTATGAATATACAAAAATAACTCTTATTTACAAAATATTTACATATTTACAAGT
Source organism: Protopterus annectens (assembly GCF_019279795.1). Lineage (NCBI taxonomy): Eukaryota > Metazoa > Chordata > Ceratodontiformes > Protopteridae > Protopterus > Protopterus annectens. The sequence continues at coordinate 610,475,247 of NC_056730.1, read as the reverse complement.
ATTTACAAGTGTACAAATATATATATATATATATATATATATATATATATATATATATATATATACATATATACAAATCTGTATACACAATCATTCTGAAATTTCATCCCTGTTAGACTCCAACTCCTTTGTCCATAATTGTTGTTAAAATCCATTTACCATTAAACATAATTTAATTTATTCTTTCATTCCATGTAACCTATATAACATAAAATAACTTGTACCTGTTCATAATCTTTTGCTGACTGTAACTGATTTTTGTTAAATTCTATTCACTGAGGAGCTTTTCTCCCCGGGTCTCTGCTGAAAATGAGCCAAAAGCTCAGTCAGACTAACCCGGTTAACAAATGTAAAATAAATAAAAATAAATAAAATTTTGACATATTTTCCCTACTATTCCTATAATATCCATATTTAATTATTTAATCATATCCATGTTTATTTTATCCATCCGCGGTGGTAGAGCTGCGGTAGCATTGTTGTCTCACAGTAAGACGCTGTCCGGTTCGATTCTCAGCTAGAGCGTCATCTGCGTGGGGACATGCGTCAATGGGCGTACCTTGGGTGAAGGTTGTGCATCAGGGCTGGTAACTCGTCATGTAAAAATCAACTACCAATCATTAGCTGACCGGAGTTCTGCTGTGGCGACCCCTAACCGGGAAAAGCAGAAAGACACAAACATGTTTATTTTATCCACTTCTTTTATATCTTCAAAAATCTTCTTTACATAGTTTCCCATAACATTTTTACTATTTTACATTGCAAAAACACGTTCGATTGTTTCTTCCTCTTGACAATGTAAATATATTCTATCACTTTTCTTCTTAAATGGCATATTTACTTTTACTGACAATTTATCTATTACCAGTCTCCACAAAAAATCTTGACATTCTACTTTCTGATTACACCATTTGCTTCTTACTTTTATAGCTTTAGTTATTTTCATTTGTTAGATTTTCCCATGGTTTTACATAGTAATGTTTTATCATTACATTCATACACCATACTTTTCTTTTTCTATATCATCAAATTTTATTTTGCACAAAATGTTTTTCTTGGTAATATTTTATTTTCTCATTTATACACTCTTTTTCTTTTTTAATCTTTTTGACAGTGTCAGTGCAGAAATGTATTCAGAAAATAACTGAGTGCATTTCTGCAACTGACAAAACAGATATAAGGCCATTGGCATTGAAAAATGATTAATTATTATGAAAATTAAACTTTTTTTTTGGCCGATCTTGGCTGTTTAAGTATAGGGCAGCAGCACACAAATGGGGTCATGCCAAACATAAAACAAAAAAAAAAAAAAAAAAAAAAGAGAGAGAGAGAGAGAAAAGTCAATTTTAAGTTAATTCTGCATTTTGCCATTATATTCAATGGCATGCAGAATGTAAACAATACCAGGGAGCACTGGTTGTCAAGGGGAAAGGGTCTGTGTTAGTGCAGTAACTAACGAATTACACACTGGGGCATGCAAATGAGGGGAATTATACTGAACCACATATTTCTTCAAAGTGTCAGCTTGTACCTAGCTGTGTAGGTGCAAGAATACAACAGTGCAAGTGTAAGAGCTGAATGGCTTCATAAGGGTGTGTGTCATGCTTGCTGTAAGCTCATTGGAGCTCTCTGGCCCATGTTTGCCCTTAGCTATGCACAGCGAAAGAAGTGTCCCATGTGCCTGAGCAGTATGTACATAGCCTAAATGGGTGTGCACGCCACGTACCGGGATTTAAACAAAAAAAAAAAAAAGAAGAAAGAAAAGAAAAAGAGGAAATAGCAGCACTGTTTATATTTTAGCACTGGGTGTGCACGGCACACCTCTGGGCTTAAATTGGGAAGAACTGGGAAGGGGAACCGCAGTAGGAAGGCAATAAAGGAGAACTAGCATAGCTGGCAGGTGGAATGTATCAGAATCAGCCAATTACACATGCAGCAGCCCAGCACACTACCATAAGCTATGCAAACACCCTACAGACTGTTTTTTTTCCCCCATAAACTCTACACCACCGGTGTACACAGATGGGGGATTTTTAACTGGCAAAACTAACTAAAAATGTTAGAGGCTGCTGCTGCTTTACTCAATCAATATGTGCTAGAGACTGAGGGTGGTGAACAGGAGAATGCTGACAACTGACCCACAATGAGGAGGAGGAGAAGACCCAGGGTAACCTACAAGGGCCTACATGAGCAGGAGATAGTAGAGCACTTTAGGGTGGACAGGGACATTCTACAGCAAATCATTGAGCTGTACCAGCCACGCTTCACACACACACACAGAACTAACAGAGGGGAACTCATCCCAGTGGATGCCAAGGTATGTGTAGGCTTAAGAATACTAGCCAAAGGTACCTTCCAAAGACCAACTGGGGATATCATGGGGGTCTCACAGGCATCAGCATCCAGGGTACTCCACCAGTTCCTGGATGCCATGACACCACATGCCAATGAGCACATATATTTCCCCACCACCCGTGAGGCATTGACCAGAGGTATGCGTCTCTTCCACCATATAGCAGAATACCCTGAGGTAGTTGGTGCTATGGACTGCAAGCACATCCACATCAAAGCACCACCTGGTGATTGCGGTAGGGTCTATATAAACCGCAAGGGCTTCCACTCCATCAACTGCCAGGTCATGTGCGATGCCCAGGGCATTATCATAAATGTGTGCGTGCTGGCAGCCATGAGAACTATCACGACTCCCACATCTGGCATTGCTCACAGCTGTATCAGGTGTTTGCCAGGGGAGACATCCCATATGGCCATCTAGTGGGGGATGCTGGCTATGCACTGGAGCTGTGGCTGATGACACCCATCAGAAATGCACAAACACCTGAACAAGAACACCATAATGAGGCACATGCACAAACCAGGATCATTGTAGAGCATGTGTTTGGGATGCTCAAGTCAGGGTTCTGCTGCCTTGACATATCTGGTGGAGTCTTGCAGTACTCTCCAGCTACATGTACACAAATGTTCATAGTATGTGCCATGCTACACAATATGATCCTGTGGAAACAGCAGCAACAGGAACAGCATGGGGTAGGACCACCATTGCCAAGGCCAGCACCAGCACTGAGGGACTCAGAGGAGGAGCATCCTTAGCCTGCCCCTGTAGGCAGAAGGAGGCATGCCCAGTATGTCCATGCCTTGGCAAAGAGGCTATGCATAGCACATACATTGACACTGTAGGGACTCAGGGACTGATACCTCTCTCTGACTCACACATACAGTAAAAGGGATGCCAAACATGACACTACCTGAGCTTTACCATGTATAGGGAATGTGCTATGTGCCTCCAGCATAGTCAGCCCTCCAGCACCGTCCTCAATACTGGCCCAGCAACAAGGTAAGTCATCCTTCCTATCAATTACTGAATGGAGTAGCATGTTCTCATACTTGTGTGTATGATATCTATGCAAGCATGCAAGGGAATTGGGTCCCTGAATGGGATAGCAGCAGACAGCTATATGGGACAGCAGGAAATTCATAACAAATGCTGTTGTCAACATACTAGGCAGCACTACATAATGTGACATCCCCCACCGCAGTACATGTGATGGCCCAAATAACTGTGGGTGTCAATAGGTCACACACACATGGATGTCAGTGAGGATCACATACTCACCACCAGCCTCACCGAGCAGGACAGGTGTAGATGACCATAAAGAAAGGCCGGGCTAAGGCCCCCAAATGATGGCAATGGTGACGAGCCCCCCCATCAGACCTACACAGACATACTACAACAGGTCTGGCAGTTGATTTTAGTTCTGAAGGGTAAGAAGTCTAAAAATGAAATTTATGCTATTAACATCTAACGTGTACTCTACTGATATGCCTCCTGTCTGCATGATAGGTCACAATACAATATGAAAAGGAAGCCAACAGAGTAACCAAAATTCCAGTGTAGTCACTTCAAATGTTAAAGTCTGCAGGTGTGCACCTCCCCACAATCCCACAAAGAAATGCAGTAACGTGTAAGTTTGAGGAGTAATACCACTGGAGCACAGTTTGCCAGAGCTGTCCCAGTCTACACTGTTGCATGTGTACAATATGCAGGGGTCAGTGTGGTAAGTTTGTTGTGTGTTTACTATTGCCTGGAAGTGGTCAGCATGTGGGCCTGGATGGTTGTGTCTCAGTTGTCTAGGTATAGTACAGTGGATGACAGGGCCATGTTCCAAAAACTGCAATACCAACAACACTGCTTCTCAGCTACATCCATGTCAGCAGTTGTACATACTCACTGTCCAGATGTCAATATCTGTCACCGTCAGAAAGCTGGACATGCCATAAATGGATGCCCATACATAGAAACAGTACACAGGTGGAAGTAACCTACACAGAGTACATATAAAATAACTGTCAACTGTAGACAACTTTGGAATTATACATAGAGGTTAGCATCACATTAGTTGTCTCTCTAGTATGGAATACTGGTAGTCTGGCCAATCACTGGCATACCGCAAAAGGCACAGTTATAAAGTGATGACAGGCTGCCCATGTCAACACACAAGCCAGCATATGGGGAATGTCCCAGGTATATTTGTGAGTCAGGTGCAAGTAGATTCCATATGACACATGCACCCAGCTCACCTCACCATCAGCCACAGGTTTATCACAGGTCATATCCTTGCTGCAGGGAATGAGTACAGCATGAACCCATCTCTGTATCGGAATACATATATGCTGCTGCATGCTGAATAGGTATGCAATGTAGGTGTGTCCCTAGCTGTAAGCAGCAACCCAACCACATCCAGATCCGTGGATCAGTATGAACAGGAAGGATTGACAGGAACACCTCAACCACTCACCACTGTCACCCCAGGGTAATCCACTGGCTTGCAGACTGGGAACATATGACTGACAGAATGCACTGGCATGCTACAGATGCTCTGCAGCACTCTCAAATGGCCTACAGTCCGCTGGCAAAGGCCCATGTCTCACCCATAGTGCCAGTGTATGGAATGTCAGGGGGTCCTAACTAACAACCTAACACAGTAAACAGAAAACAAATGCAAGGCCATGTTGACAAATGCCAGTAGCATGCCTCCCCATGTCCTACTCCAGGACTGTGGACCAGGTCATAAATACTACTGGAATACAGGCCCAACTATAAGGATACCTCTGAGATATTGCTTACATAATGTTAGGAAGAGAAGAGAATAACATAATGGGGGGGTGTAGAAGCATGGATGTTATGGAGTGTGTGAAGTCTGAAACTCTAATGCCCACCCATACTACCCCCTGACTGAAAATTCATGAATGAATAGCCATAAAACTGCTTGTAAACAACAATGTGAAGGTAAACTGACCAGATATATGAGTCCTGCCTCTGGATAACCTGGGTGTATCTGTACAGCCGAGAGGTATGGCCCCAGCAGAATATGGCCATTCCGTGAAGTTGAGAAAAGCACAAGGAGGGAATCCGCAGCCAGCATACTAACAAGGTGCTGCACCATTTACACAGAACCAGCTGACTATTGTCTGTAGCTACCCCTCCACAGTGGCAGGAGTGTGCCAGAATGTGTAGTCTATATGCCTCACAATACTGGTCTCAGCTTCATTCATCTTGTATTTCCCTGGTAAATAACTGTGAGCAAAGAAGGATAACTGTCAGTAGTTGATGATGTGATACATCACAGTGTAAAACAGTACATATGTCAGAAAATCTATGCTACAACCAATCATGTTACACAAGCAGCACAGATAGCAATAGTTACAGTATCCCCCGTATGTTACACCCATTGTGTTTCCATATTGGCAACCTATCTACAGATATTCTGCAGAAACAGTTTGCTAGGTGTAGCTGTAGCACACAAAACCCTGAACTGGAGTCCAACCCTCCCTGGAATGGATGCACACACTCAATATAGGAGGCCATACTGGGCATGCTCCTACACTTCGAGACATGAAGCCCATGTCTGACAACACAGTGGACTACAGATATTGGTTATTTGCAGTTATCTGTGCACACACACCAATTTGTACACCATTGAGACTTCACACACATATACATTGGATAGGAATACTCACACTTATCTAAGGCCAACATAATATAATATGCCAAACATACACACACACAGATGTGGGGAAGGGAAAGACAGACAGTGACAGACAGAATCCCATTATGAGGCCTTTCCCACCCAGTACACATCCCATTGGCCTATATCACATGATGTGCTGATGTCATCCACTGTAGAAAGCACTCAGCCCTATAGTCTCAGTGGTGCTTGTGATAACTGTATAACACTACAGTACAAATAAGTATCCATCTAGCAGTTGTAATCTCAGTCCTGTCAAATGTAAAGGTGTGTGTGAGTGTGTGTGTGTGTCTTTCTAGATGAATGTGGTTGAGGCCATTCACACTCACTAAACTTCCCTTATCCCTCTTTAGCACTGCTGCTGATATCACTCACCTTCAAAGATACCTTTGGACAACTCTTTAACATATAACCTCCATGGTACTTGTGATCACTATGTAATACTATAGTGTAGCAAACTAGTTAGGTCGGAGTTCTACGTCTGGTCCTGGCAGCTGTGAAAATGTGTGTGTTTGTAAAGACCTGATTTTGTGGCCATTCACATTTACATTTCCCTTACCCTTCCTTTAGCACTGTTGCTGATGTCACTCACCTTAGAGGTATGCTTGGACACTGCTCTACTTATAATCTCTGTGGTGCATGTGATAAATGCAGAACAATGTAGTAGTAATAACTACATAGGTAGGGGTTTGACTCTCATTCGTGGCAAATATGTGTATATATATATATATATATATATATATATATCTGTACCTTAAGGATTTTGGCCCCATTTACACCCAGTACACTCCTCAGTGCCTGAATTTAGCAGTCCTGCAGATATCATTCACCTCAGAAGTACCTGCTGGCAGCCCTTAGCTATGTAAGGTTGGTGGCGTGTGTGATGAATGCACAACCATAATGGTCTGAAAACATAGCTCAATAGAGGTTTGAACCTCGCTCCTGGTAAATGTGTGTGTAAAACAAAACATTTTGTGAAATCTCTCACCCACTACATCACCCAATGCTAGTGATTACAAGGGCTGGTGATGTTCCTCACCTTATATGTACCTTGGGACAACCTCTATCCTCTAAGCTCTGTGGCATGTGCAATAAATGCGTAACACTGTAGTAGCAATACATAGCTAAGTAGGAGTTCAAAACCCAGTAATGGCAAGTGTGTGTGCGTGATAACAGCCCCCATTGGAGGTGGGTTTTGCTAAATTATTATATTGAGGACCTAGTATATGTCCCAATGTCCACATTACAAGGCCAACAGTTGTCAAACACCATAGAGGTTGGTGTAGACAAACCACAAATGCCCTAAATGTGTAGTGGCATGTGCAATGACTATGCAACAGTATGGATTAGTTAACAATATAGGCAACCCTTCTAGTACTCAGAGACCACTCTCTACCCACGAATCATGCACAAACACACTTGGCTAGGAAACAACCACTATATCAGTAGTTCTCCTGCAAATTGCCACACAGATAGTATCCATGGTGTGATTGCAGTGAACTACATACCTGTTGAGCACAACAGTGCCAGTGATATCAGAAAGTACTTTGATGTGTTACATCTTATGACTGTGTGTTATCCAGCAAGTAAAAGGACATAGCACCCTGTTCCATCCACTCAGTAGTCCAATCAATGTGTACAGTGGCCCTTTTGCCATGTTCCCCACTGGACACCTGCAGCAACTGTAGAGTCTGCAAACATACCCCACAAAGGGAATACCATGCCATATACACATGCCCTGTATGGACAGACGCCAATAACTCCAATGGATCCCCATATCATACTGTCTATGTAGGTGCAATCATTACCTCAGTTACATAGCCAGGTCTCACCAAACGAGGTCAGGAATGCTACTTCTGAAGATACCAATCTGTCCACACAACATGCCCCAGAGACCTCATGCACACTTCCACACTTCAAAGAGCATGCATGTGGGACATGCACAGCCCAGACACTATCCATGTTATGGAATATAAATCACATACATGTGAAGCAGTGCACATTAGTGGCCACCCACAACAGAAATCTGGATGAGTGGATGGGGAATACAATACACACCCCTGGGGACCACTCCAGTGACTATACTCCTGAGCCACATTGGGGACTATTTTCATGCAGCCTGATGCCAGGGTATTCCCTTGGGCTAGCCTTGTAGAGCCTTCAGGCCCATTCACCTACTACACATCTATGAAGCAATGAACCTATGGATTTCAGTACTGGTAAGTGTGTGTGTGTGTGTGTGTGTGTGTGTGTGTGTGTGTGTGTGTGTGTGTGTGTGTGTGTGTGTGTGTGTGTGTGTGTGTTATTGTGTGTGTGTGTGAATAGTAATCTCAGTGTGTTTGGTTGATGAATATCCCCTGTGGCTGTGGTTATTAGCAATTGGAGGTGTGTCCAAACCACAAAATGTACCATTCTCCATTCTACAACAGATGTTGTAAATCAACATATACCTAGGTACAACCCTCAGTCCTATAATCTGTGAGGCATATGCAATCACTGTGTTACAGACCGGGGATTTCCATGCACATACTGTACCCTGCTTATAACATGGTGGATGTGTTACCACACTGCCATACCACATGGTCTTGCTGCAGGGCCACATCCTGGTGACACACAGATGCCTAGAATGGAAATTGGATACGGCATGTGAGAACACATTCACTCAGCACTTCACTTGTGGGGGGAGAGAGGAGTAAAGCTGGCATTGAATGTGTTGCCAAGACTGTGGCCAATATCTGTTGTCTGAGGATAGGTATTAGCATTGTGCAGTAACTCGCAGCACTTGTGTTTAATGCTGTGGAGGTTGTTCATGTAACTATCAAAGGCTGTTATTACTGTCATCAGTGTCTTCTGCATGTCTGCCATCATAGATGCCTGTAGGGGATTCCATGAGGGATCCAAAGTTGTGTTTGAAGCTAATAAGGGAGTTCAACAGCCATGGGATACCACCTTTCTCTGCAACCGTGTCCTCCTTCTGATGTACACTTTAGTAATAGCAGGGGACTATCACATTGTCTCCCAGTGTTTGGAGGACAGTGTCTGGGTTCTGTTGGATCTGGCTAGTGCCATGCATTCATGTACCTGTTTATACAGTGCATATGTGTATGATTCCACAGTCATGCAGCTATTTTCCATTGCCATGGGTGCAATGAATACATCCACCCCTGTTTTCATGGCTGCAAAGTCAGCTTTGGAGAGGTTTTGCAAGGTGGTTACCTTTGTGGGGGGGGGTGTGGCTGACATATTGAGTTCCATGTTGATCACAGCCTGTGTGGATCTCACCATGCAGGGATTGACATCTGTGGATGATCAACAGTCCCATATTTAAGTAGTCAACACAGATCAAGGTTGTTGCATCCTCTACTGGGGGTCAATATGAGCTGATCCAGGGCATTGGAAATGATGAATCCCGGAAGTGTTGGGCTACTGTACTGGTGCTTGGCTACTTTCCCCAGGTGAAGGAGGGGTAGTTGAAGACTCATACTACATCAGTGTTGCATTGGAGGACTATCATAGATGGCAGGGTGTTGAGGAATGTGCATTGACAGTCTAGGGACATTGATGTGGACCCATAGCAGGCTATGGTCTGGATTGCACTATTACTCCAAGGCAGTTGTACCAGAAGTATCTCCAATGCATTACGTTGGGATTCTAGTCTGGAGATGTTCCTAGCCATAATGAATATGGAAACAACACCACCTGTGGAGGTGTGGTGTGGTTCATGTTTGGGGGCTGACAGCTGTGGAATGTGTCATAGCCTGATACTGCAGGTCTGTTTTCTGCTGCTGTGAACCATCTCTCCATTACAGCAGACATGTGTCCTCCACTCCAAGTGCTTTGAGTGACTGCATCCTGACAGTTATATGTCTACTGTTGAGCAGCATGACCCTCAGAATGTACCTGGAAACCCAGCAGTGACAGATGTAGGACATCTGTGGCATGTCATTGGTTTCTGTCAATCATGTCATCCCAAGCAAAGAGGTACTGGATCCCCTGAGAATGACAGAAAACTCATAAGCCAATGTTGCAGTCAATCATCTGTTGATAACACCGCAGCATCATTCAGAGTGACGGTGGTTCACTGCTCAGGGCTACTGTCACACCTGCCTGGACCACATAATCAGAGAGTTCAACCATGTCTCTTGTCATGTAGTCAAGGGAGGTGTGTCCCAAGTCATTCACACCCACATGGATGCAGAGTGATACTTGTAGTTGTTGTGGAGTGCCATGACTAGCTGTGTCATGTGTAGGATACTGGCATGTAATAGATATTTGGCTGTTACCTGCTATTTATTCAACTTAGTGAGTAGGATATGTGTGTGCCTCAGTATTGAGTTACCCATGATCACTGTATTGTGCAAGGTGGTTAGCCTTAGGAGCTTAGGTTGAGGGGCACACTGTGTAGGTTAAATATGTGTCCCTTGGCATGTACCATGTTGCAGTGTCTGAGTGGGTGTCTGTCTTGCTGGTCAGTGCTGTTTGGGTAAATGTCCATTGAGTGCCTCTGGGAAGGTGGGTGTGTGGCTTTTCACTGTATGTCATGGTTGTCAAAGTGGGTGTCATGATGAGCTATGTGTTCCACATAGTGTGGTGCAGGTGTTGATCTTATCCTCTTGACCTGCTAGTCCAGTCTTTGCTGGAGAGTGCGTATGTCCACATTGGGTGATATATGGTTGACTCTCACAGCTCTGAGTGTTTGGAGTTTAGAGGGAAGGTTTGTCTGTGTACATGAGGCAGTTGCAACAGTGCCTCAGAATGGACATGTGCATCAGGATAATGGGTAAAAGCACAGCTAACTGCCCTTCAAACATGCCAGGAGGGGTGGACATAACTAGTAAGTACTGGGGCTACATATGTGATGAATGAGTACTACTGATGGCTCCCAGGTGTGCCACACTTCTTGATACAATAACCTGGTGAAGTGCCAAGCCATAATGCTAGTTGAAGTGCAAGACAGAAAGAACTAGCATGATGTGCGGGTGGAACTGAAGGCAGACTGTCTGCCACCTGTAATACTTTACCACAGCTGTGCAGTAATTAGCAGCTTTGGCCATGTGAAAGTTCAGTAAGCTTTGTAGCATGTGCGGTAACTGTGTAACACTATAGTAGACATACCTAGATAGGCAGGAGTTCTAATTCCAATACTGGTGTGTGTGTGTGTGTGTGTGTGTGTGTGTGTGTGTGTGTGTGTGTGTGTGTGTGTGTGTGTGTGTGTGTGTGTGTGTGTGTGTGTGTGTGTGTGTGTGTGTGTATGTGCGTATGAATCATGTACTCTCTGGCTTATACCATTTTGACCTGTGTACTACCCTTTACACTTCCCTTCACACCTGTTTAGTAGTCCTGTTGATGTCATCCACCTTAGAAGTACCTTTGGAATAAGTGGGAATGGATAAGCTCTGTGGCATGTCTGATAACTGCATAATACTGTAGAAGGAATACCTAGATATGCAGGAGTTCTAATCCCAATGCCTGCAACTGTGTGTGTGAGCACCATATCTTGTATGGATTATACCATTTTGATGTGTATACCATACACAGCTGATGACCACCTCCCGCTGCCATTACTTTATATAGTGTGGTAACAGCATCTGCCTCACATGCAGCAGGTTAAACCATTGTATAGCCCTCTGTACAGATGTGTCTGGGATATCCATATGTTTGTAACCTATACATGGTCAGAAGTGGTCTGTGTGCCTTAATACCCATGAATGTGATATTATAGCCAAATAGGCCACAGTGAGTGTACTGACACATATGGCAGCATGAGGTATCATACCTAACTGAAACATCATGCTGATACGACATCTGCCACCCTCACAGGTGTCCAGCCTTGTAGGTGCAATACATGAGTCCAGATGCTTGGTTTTACAAGTGAATTGTTCCTGTTATGTGTCACATTAAAGGCTGAAAGAGGTATGGACTGACATATTGTGGTCCTAATTAGTATGTAACAGGAACACCTTGCATCTTAAGAGGGGTATGTACACAATTTATATCCACTGTATACCACTAATGTGTCATGTCCCTACCTTAGGCCATTTGTCCAGCCCATTTTGTTGGCCTCTGTCCAGACTTCTTGTTGCTGACAAGTTCTGAGGTATGCTACAGGAATTTGAATTCATGTCAGATAGGCCCCAGTGGTGACCACTGTGATGCAATACAGTTAACCCCAGCACAAGTGAACATGCACAAAATGCAATGTATCTATTACTGATGGTTGTGTGCATGGTCAATTGCATGCGCTTCACATGCCTGGGGTATTGCCAGGCAACAACAGAACAATGTCATACTCACCAGCTTCAGGCTGCTGTCCCATATGAATGCCAGAGTGTCCTAGGTAGTTGTGAGAGGGAGTTATTGTCAGCAGATTCACATGTGGTCTTGGTACAGGATGGATGCAGCATGTCTGCACATCTACAGTACTAACCACAATAATACACAATGTCCTATCCTCACCATAGATGTGCACCTCTGTGCATTAGAAAACCCCATCCACAACTGCAATTGGACCTGACCTATGGATGTAGATACAATACAGATACATGTATGTCTGATACATTAGTGTACTAATCCCCACTGGGCCCTTACTTGCATGATCCTCGTCCAGTGTGTGTGTGTGTGTGTGTGTGTGTGTGTGTGTGTGTGTGTGTGTGTGTGTGTGTGTGTGTGTGTGTGTGTGTGTGTGTGTGTGTGTGTGTGTGTGCAAGCCACCCCCACAATGCTTCCTTCAGCTTCATGGTTTGTGCATTGGGTGTGTACCCAAAGTTTGGCGAGGAGCTCCTCGGTGGGTGTCAGTGAGGGCTGGATGGCTGGGCCCCCACCTGTGGCTAGTCGGTCCCTTGCTACAGCAGCAGCCCATTGATGGGCATGGCGGATGAAGTCAGTGGCCCAATGCTGCACATCCTCATAAGTTCTGCTGTGCAGGCCGGCATCATTTACCCTGTGGACCACGCTGTTCCACAAGGCGGTCCTCTCCTGCACATTTTCTGCTGTCCGTCCAAATAACAGGGCATAATGTCCAACCACATATTGGGTGATGATGTCAGTTTCCCGAACAGTGAATGCTGGTAGGCAAGCACTCTGCATGTTACCAGGAAGACATAAGCAGGAAAAAGGTCACAGGACCTCATATGGTTGTCGAACTGCACATCAACAGTGGATATTACTTGCAAATAATCTACATTTCACCATAACCCTCCAAGCTATCATGGCTATAGCAGCTTGCATTACACTCCTGTCCCTGAGCTATCTTATTCCCCCCAATGCTGGACACTTGATTGCATAATCCTCTATTCTTCATTCATTTCTGTGTAGAGGGTTGACAGTGGACATCGTCCATGTGGAGGTGTGTGGATGGTAGCAGGTCTGTATTTGACTGTGGTGTGTGATGGAGTTTTGAGCACATGCCTGAGTTCATGTAGGAGGCAGACAGTGATGTTATTATGCCCCATGGAGATATGCTGTTGTTGCCATCAGAAGGCAATATGTACATGCTCACCATTGCTGAGGGGAAGAGTGTGGTTGATGTGCATATCCCTCTGTACAACTGGGGTGGACAGGGTGGCGATGTTCGCACCTAACCCGTGTGATGCAGGTTGCTTATATTCATGGCATGTGCGTATGAGGTGTGATTTACCCTCAGTACAGGGTGAACTGTGTTGTTTCCTCTGAGACTTACAGCATATGTGGAAACACAGTTGCAATAGTCCTTGGTGGTGTGGATATGTCTGATTTATAGTCATAGTCAGCCTTACAGGACATCACCTGTGAATTTACATGCTTGCTCAGTTATAAGTGGACTTGCTTCCAAGTAGTTGCCTGCACCTATGTGTCCCCTGTACAACCAATGTAGCAACCTATTATGTGGTTTGTGTATTGCTGCTGTCCACCAAAGGGGATTAATCTACCTTGGTGGAAGCTGGATATACAGGTCAGGTACTGCTGTGTCCATATAGCTACAGTGGATATAAAGGGTACACATCCCTGTTACACTGCCTGGTATTTGTGGAATTGGAAAATGACACCAAAATAACTTATTTCAAAACAATTCCCACCTGTAATGTGACCTATATCCTGTATAATTCAATTGAAAACATAACAATCTGGTCTGTGAAAACATATGGAAATAATACTCAGTACAATAAGCCAGTTGAATGAGTGTGCACACCCTTAAACTGATATGTTGTGTATGCATCTCTTGAGATGGTTACAGCATTCATCCATCTTGGTCTGGACTCTAACATCATGGCACATCTTCACTTGGCAATAGTTGCTGACCTTCCTAGAAACACCTTTGATTGTATTTCAATGGAATTGTACAGGTTAGGCATCACATTCAAGATGAGAAACATTACGAAATGATCTTTTGTGGTCTGATTGTCATACAGCACACAAACCTGGCATTCCAAGAGGGGTGTGTACACTTGTGATATCCACTGTATATAGGTTTTGATATAGCTGGTAGTGGTAGGCATGGACAGAGGGTCATAACACACGTGGACACTTCTCTGATTAATACCTGATAATCATGTCTACTGTAGTACCCATATCAGTGTCAGGGCAATACAACAACCAGTAGCTGTACACATTTATGTCTGTTGTATGCACTGACACTATTACACACATGCATAACATGCAGAACCTATGTACCTGACTGCTTGAAACCCATGTGATTAGTTTTGTGCCTTCCAGCCGAACATATGTATACATACATGTACTCAGGGGATACCTGGTATACATTTCTGTTCTGTGTTAGTATGGCACACTGTATTTACAGTCTTGCTGCTCAATCATACTTCTCAACCTGTTATAGCAGTATGCCTGGACAATGACACAAATAAATGGGTGTCAAGGGACATCAGTATTGATACTGTATTAATATAGCTGCACAATACATTAGTACGTTGATTGCACAGTATGGTTTGACATCACTGTGATAACCTGGAAGATGTCCAGCAGTCATAAATAGGCTATTATGTTACAATGTCATTGCTCACAGACCTGCCAGTGGTTTGGCTGACATAACAGAGGTATATGTGTATGTGACTACAGATATCAGTCACAAATGTGCTTATTGTCCAGCAGAACACTGTACAGTTGAATGCTATTAATTCAATATATCACATGCAGTTCAACACAGATCTGCAACAGTATTTTACTATGCACATGCCCTCTATAGCTCTCTTAGCTTTACAAGGCAAACATGTGTCATACTCATAATCACAGGTAACATGGATATGGAAAACATCCCATTAACTGGCCTAGCAGTGGCACAGTCACAACTGTTTAACAGACACCCCTCCCATTGTCATATATGAGCTCTCCTATCCCAGGGTGAGTCAGGCTCCTGAGCTGTGATCCTACCTCACAACCTCTCAGAGCATCACATCTGGACGAAGCCTAAAATGATGGGGGGATAAATAGGGACAGACTTTAAATATTCCTGTCACAAACATAGGGTGTTTATAGAATTATACATTTTGCATTACGGTGAATATTCTTAAGGATGCAAGTCTTGTTGGAACATATATTCCTCCAAATCATATTTCCCATTATTACAGACCAAGTACTACATTCAATTACATGCTTACATGTTCCACATACCTTTTTTCTTTCTTCTCTTTTCCAGTTTATGTTTTATTTGTTTTTTTGTCTCTCTTTCTCTCTCTCTCTCTCTGCACTATAGGGATATAGCTGGGTTTAATAGGTGGCAGCATGGCTTTTGTATGTGATGCTCATGACCAGGTGATGGCCTGTGCACCTTCTGGGTTCCCTACTTCCTAATTGCATGCAGAGCAATGTCATGGCAACACACACCTATACATGAGTACTCAATATGGGCATTGGCCTTTTCCCTTACTTGTGAGGAAGACATCCTGGAGTTGTGTGATCTACTACCTCTTACAATAAGACTTGTGGAGACAAGCCAACTACATGGTGGATAAGGTTCAAGACGTAGGGGCAGAATGTGAGTATTGCTGTTATATGTTTGGAATACTGCTAGTTTAACAGGGTTTGTTTGCACATGATACTTCTGTATGGGGTTCAGTCTGGCAAATTTCTGTCTCTGCATAACTCTCAACTGTAGGAAATACACATAATGGCCACAGGTTGACCTGTTATGTATAGACTGTTCCCCAGACAGGTATTGTCCTTGGCAAATCAGTAGCATATTCTGGTGATTGCATTATGTAAATGGCAATATCCATTTCTTTTTCTGACTTTATATCTATCAGAAAAGATATGTTACAAAAAAACCTGTAACACCAGCAACTTTTTCAGTGTATAAAAGCAATATTTCAAGTATAGCCATGTATTTGGGCCTCTGTCCACCAATTATGTCAGGCTTTGTCATGGTGTCATACAATAGTAGGTTGATAGGCATACTGGTTTATCATTATTTAGTGTTGTAATTTCTGCTGAGGGGAAAGGTTGGGAAACATGTTGAAGTCTGTAGACTCAATGTATTAATATTAACTGTGATATTTTATTCTGTAGGGGGTTAAATGAGGAGTTTTATTGGAGGCTGTGTATTTAACTATGTAATTAGGTGTTAATTGCTTCTTGTGACCAAGGCATGTATTTTTGGTAATGTTTTACTCCTTGAAGGCTTTGGCCAAGACATCAGAGTATAACAAACATGTGTGAATTATTGGCTGGTTGTATTTTTTTTTTTGCTATGTTCAGACATTTTATTATTTTTTTTTGCTAAGAGGTTGTTGATTGTGTATGGCCTATCATGATTTTTGTAGCAGTGTACTGTTCACTTATTTATTTGGACTGGGGTGGGCGAGATGTAAGTATTATGCCTGCTTTTGTATCCAACTGTGCATGCTGCCCCAGTTGTGGGTGGTCTATCAGCAGCATATGTTTGTATGGGCATTTTGGGAGATGTATGCCTATATATATGTGTGTGTATATATATATATATATATATATATATATATATATATATATATATATATATGTGTGTGTGTGTGTGTGTGTGTGTGTGTGTGTGTGTGTGTGTGTGTGTGTGTGTGTGTGTGTGTGTGTGTGTGTGTGTGTGTGTGTGTGTGTATATATATATATATATATATATATATACACACATATATATATATGAACTGTAGACTACTATGTTTTTTGGACATGTCATTGAGGACTGCTGTCATGTAGTAATGGCATACCTTTCAATTTCAGATGTCTATCTTTCAAAACATTCATCCTAATGCATAACCCGTTGGCTATCTACCTTCTGTTGGTCCTGTCAGGTATTGCTACAGTCATACAACTATGTAGGTGTGCACATTGTATTGTGCTGTGGGCCTGGACACTGCTGCTAGTTCCGACATATGAGACATTTCTTAATGTGAGCCTTGCTCCTTTTCCTTGCCTGTGATTCACATACAGTAGGTGGCAATACATCACAGGACAGGACATGTGGAGACAGCCAAACAACATGGGGGACATATCCCCAGATTTGTGAACAGATTCTATGTCATCAGTGCTGTCATACACATGGTGGATTGATAGATTGACAGGGTTTGTGTGGACATGCATTTAGTGAGTGCTTCATGACTCACAGTGATATGTCTCTGACATACCGCTCCACTGGCACGTTGTCCACAGACTGGCCACATGTCTGCCTGTTATGTTTTGGCTGTGGGACAGTTGGTGTCTTTGGTAAATCAGTCATGGACTCTTGGGAATGCAGTCAGCAAATACTCATACCTATTGGTATTACCAACATCATATTCCTCATAAAGGATGTTACAACAAACTCAATGACATCTGCAACTGTCTCAATGTATGACAGCAGTATGTCCAATCTACCCATGTGTTTGTGCCTCTGTCCCCAAATGATGGCAGGCTTGTCCAGATGTCAATCAGGTGCAGACGGACTTCATTCCTGCTACCATCCCAGTGATGTAGTACACCCACAGACATGTCAGGGAAGAGGCCTTAGATATGAGTCCTGAGCCTGTGCATTCTGAGGTGAACTGTACATGTGAGAGGCCTGTGTATGTCTGGCCATTGTTAACAGACTGTCATGATTGTGTACACATGTCACGTGTACATGTTATTTGGGCTGTATATGGGAGGGGGGGATGTAAGTGTTGTGGTTCCTTCCTTATCTGACTATGCATGCTGCTCCAGTTTCCACTGATCTATTGGCTGTATGTGTTTGTAGGGGCAGACTGAGACATGTCATGTACCAAGGTCAGGATTCAGACTACACTAACAACTGGGACTCTATATGTAGAGCTAGTGTGTGGGTGGCAAACAATGATGTATTTGTTCTCATAGTACATATACTCTACTGCTCACTTGACTTAATGTTATGTGACTGTGACTGTGGTGATGTTGGTTGTGGCTATGCACTTTCACACTGGTGTATGTTTGTCACTGCTGTTACATCCATGTAGTGCCTGATATATTTGCAAATGCACATGTAATTACCCATAGCAGATGTCCTAATTCAATTACTTGTGCTATTTCAATAAATATATGTTAGAGCACACAGGAGGGTGTTACTACAGAACTGTGTTAGCTTACCTACACCATTACTTCAGATACATCCCCATTTTCATGGCTTCCACCCACCACTTTGTCAGCCTTGGTCCAGATTCTTTGCAGAATGGGGTTTTGAGCATACCTGTCAACTGGCTAGATTGTTTCAGGTTGTCCAGGTTTATTGTCATATTTCTGGTCTGTTTTACAGATTATTATAATTTTTCTGGTAAATCACTGTAATGATATGATTGCTGCCAGAAAATGAGGACATACATTTCATTTACCTACCTCACATCCATCAGAATATGTTTGCTGACACAAACTGTGTTGCTCTGTCAAGAAGAGTACAGGGGGACAATGACCTCTTCCTTCTTGGATGCTAATGCATTATTACTGAGATGTGCCACATAGAAGGGCTTTGTGACCACAGTGGCAATGTGGTGGTCAAGAGTCATTGCTGTCAACCTGTGTACCCAGATCTCTTATAATACCTTCTTTGTTAAGTGGACTACCATCAATGTGGTAAATCATGGGAACAGGGTTTTCCACACAGGGAATGACACATTTTCTGACATTGAGCTCAAGAACATGGCTCTGACACCAGTCACTGGTCTCAGTAAGGCCTTTATTACATATTAATGTTTATATATATATATATATATATATATATATATATATATATATATATATATATATATATATATCTGTGTGTGTGTGTGTGTGCATGTGTGTGTGTGTGTATCCCTCTCCATACACATATACATTTATATCTATGTACAACACATGTCTAATGTTAACAAACCTTTTCCATACTGTTGGATGACTGTGCTGCATGATATGTTTTAAAAAACTTCAGCCATCACTACAGCTCAGATGGCTTAGTGGTAAATTGCTGGTGTGCAGGGTCCTGGGTTCAAGTCTTGCAACGGCTGATTATTTTGTTGCTGGGCAGAACAAGCCTGTTGGATACAGAGTGATTAAGGCACTTTTAAGCAGTTGTAAGCAGGTTTGTGCCTGTTTGCGCGGTGGTAAGCAATGGTAACTTCCATGCTGACAGATGGTTAGCCTTAAAAGTGCTTATTCTGTGTAGGCAACAGTTAGCACCATGCAAACAGGCTTAGTCCTGCTTACTCTGCTTACTCCCGCTTACCTCTGCACTAATTTCTTTAAAAGAAAAGAAAAAAAAGGGGTGATAGGAAAGGAATGATAAATGGGGCATGAAGAGGGTAAAACAATATGAGAGGTAGCTAGGGATGTGCAGGATGGGTGTAGGGAAGGTTCATAGCTGTTCATTTCTTCTACAGCAACAGCTGTGCATATATACTGAATTTTGAGGCACATTTGGATACTCAAACCCCTGAGAGAGAGAGGTGAGGACAATAATAATGTGTTGTGAAGCCAATTAGACAAGATTACATGTGTCCAGTGAACACGTGTGCAAAATCGACAGCTATGTATGGGGCGACATTTTTTTTTGCAAACAGATTGGCCTTTTTTTTGTTTTCTTTTAAGGTGAGAGTGGATGGTGGGGAAGGATAGTAGGTATATTTGAGGAGGTAGGCTGGGTAGGAAGACAGACAAGACAGCATACAGGGGTGATATATGACACATGTGGGGGGTAACCTCATTGGACAGGTAATCAGAAGCCCATGAGCTCCCAAATGGATACAGTGGGACTGAGGTCCTCAACCATGGGCAGTCACCACTGCACCTTCACGGCCCCAAAGGTGGATGTGCTGGGGCTGAGTAGGAGGGGCAGGCTGACCCTCTAATTGCATCATGCATCCCTCAAGCTGTGTAGGAGATCTCCCATTTCCTTGTGGAGCTTGCTAAGCACCAGACCCTGGACCTGGCTTCAGGTGACAGGATCCTGTCCATGCCCGCACCCAAGGGGAACAAGCCCCATCCCCTGAGATGGTTCCACCCGAAGGTGGTGCAGGACCAGCGGATGAGGAGGTCCCTGGGTGGGTCCCAGACATGCTGGTGCCCAGTGCCATGGACAGATGAAGCAGGGAGGTGGATACACTGGGATCGGCCTTCCCAGATGTACTATGGTGTTGCAGTTTTAGAACATATGTTGGTTAGTAATG
The DNA here is from genome assembly GCF_019279795.1 of Protopterus annectens. Taxonomy (NCBI): domain Eukaryota; kingdom Metazoa; phylum Chordata; order Ceratodontiformes; family Protopteridae; genus Protopterus; species Protopterus annectens. The sequence goes on along the minus strand of NC_056730.1, from coordinate 610,454,618 downwards.
GTAAACACATTCCAGGATTATTTATAACAGCATGCATGAGTATTCCCATTAACTCAAAACAAAAGATATGGAACATTTACATAGCAAACAGAACACAAGCATATATGGAACCACAGTGGGCATTACACTGCCATGCAGGTTACATTGATAGCAACAGGCCACCAATGAAAGTATTTGAACAGGAACATTAATTGGAATACAGTTCAACATTTGTAGAACAACAGGACACATCCCAACAGTAGGTTTGGTGGAAAACATACCCATTCATTTATGTGTTTAGATTATTGGTGAAGATAAGGTGGGGGAGAGAGAGAGAGCGATGTCAGTTAACAAATGTAGATTCTTGCAGTGGTTACAGCTTTAATGATCATTGCTTTACTCATTACTCTACAGGTATTATTACAACAACTATGGCCTGGGATTGGGCTGTGGTATGTTTGTACACAGTATAATTACAGCCTTCTTATAGCTACTTATACTTTCTCTTACCTGGAAGACCTGTGGAGGGAATGTTTGTTAATACTACATGACTGTTTCTACCCATATTCATATTGTCAGGTTTACATATGTGCACCCATAGTGTGTGTATGTGTGTGTCTGCTACTGACATACTCTGCTTTGATTTCTATCGGTCACCCTGGTTGTTGGTAGCAGGGACTAGTAGCTGTGACAGCATGACACTTTTGAACATTTCTTGGGGGTGACCACTAGGTGTAGATACTTATCTTGCTGTCATTTGCAGCCTTGGGGTTGGACTGTGGGTGTCAGACACAGTATTACTACAGGCTTCTTATAGCTACTTTATACCTTCTTTCACCTGGAAGATCTGTAGAGGGAATTTATGTTGACACTACCTGACTGTTTCTACACATATTCACAAAATCCTATTTGAAATTATGCATACAGCTTACTACTACTCCCAGGATTCATATTGTGGCTGTTTCTGCTAAAAATACAAGTTTGTGTTTCATCAGAACAAGATACTGAGAAACTACTGTCTCTTCCTTGAATGTTTTCTGTCTAATTCTTTCTTGGTTGTACAATCTGACCTTGTGATTACAACATTCTTTTATATACATTCCTATACATACCTTTTGACACAGCACAGTGTGGAAAACAATGGTTAACACAGCATTACTATTCTGATATCAGATCTTGGTGCATGAAACTTTCCAGTCATACAATACCAGAATAAATACAACCAGTCTGGGATTTTCACTTTTATGGACAAGTAATTACACTTTTATTGATATATAACCTGTATGTCACTATTACTCTCCTACTGGCTTCGTCAGTCACTAAAAACAATACCTGCTTTTAAATACTGCAAGGTGACATTCTACTACATTTTATTTATTTGCCCTACATAATACCAGCTAGATTGTTACTCACCAGCCTCGCGACACAAGCTGCTTTGCAGCCTGCTGGTGTGTGCTTCCAAGTTCACAGCCTCCTCATCTGCAGCTGTACAGGAGATAAGAGAAAACATTTATGCATACCCATCCATCACATACACAGGCTGAACTTTGGAGAACACTTACTTTGACTAATACATGCACACAGATGGAGCATTCCCCTCTAAGTGGTGCCAGACCTGCTCACCAGTCCGAGGGATGCCAGTGGCAGTTGTAAGATCTCAGGCAAGTTGGTCCCAGGCCTTCACTTTGTATTGGGAGCCCTGGTACTGGTCCTGCAGCAGTTGCCCTTCATGGTCTTTAATGAGAAGTCCGACCATGACCCTGGACTCCTGAATGACCCATCCCTGCATCCGAATATGCACACCTTCACCTACACCAGCCTATAATGGCTACAGTGGGGAACTACAACTGGCTATGAGCTGTATTCCCACCTGTGTGGTTTAAATAGGGATAATTTCCTGCCCTTTACTGTGATTGGACAGTTTTGAAACTGCTGAGCTAAGCTAAGCACAGGGCAACCCCGCTTAGCAAAGATAACCATTGTTTAAAGGGGTAGATGCTAAGCCCTGCTTACCAGTGTGCAACTCCACTTAGCTATGCTAAATCTTGCTTAAACTTTAAATTTCAGTGACACCTCACATCTGGGGCTGCTACACTACCCTGGTTAGCATATACATAATAATATTCACTACCTATTTATGAAACATACATTTTAGTTGTGTTTCACATAAGAAAATATATGGACTGTTCTGGGGTTTAATCTGTAACTGACTGCATGTTAGGCAAATGTTCTAACCACTACGCTATTCCAGTTTCGCTATTAATCATGTGTATATTTCTATTTAGCTTCTTTGATGTTTAAAACTCTGCTCTGCATAGCTGCGCAATGGGCACATTTGCTCAGCTATGGTTAAACTTTATTGGTTTAATAGAAAAAAAAGATTTTGAGGATTTAAATGGAATTTAACTTTTTCTCACTTTAGGACTATGCCTGCCGTAATGGGGGAACAAGGGCGCAACACTGGGGACAACTTTAGCACTTTAAAAGTGCACGAGATAATGGGTTTTGTGTTAGCCTGTATTTTGGCAGTGTATGGGAACTCAGGCATGTCAGTGTTGTTTATTTAAATTTTTTATTGACTATTTGTTGACCGGGTAAGTCCAATTAGAATGGGGAGCCTATTTTCAGCAGAGGCCCAGGGTGACATGCTCCAGATGCATGTCTGTGGCATGCATTCTGCGGATATACTGCACAATTGTGCAGTATATCTGCAGACAACTGTGTTTTTGCTTTGAAAAGTTCTGTAATGGCACTTTCTGAGTGAAGGCGGCATGTTACATGTGCGGGTACTGCTGTAACAAGCCCCCTGCACTCGTTCATGGATTGCATCCATGTAGGTGTTACAGCAGTGCACCTTCATGAATATGCAAGGAGCACTGCTATGCTGCACGGACACAGTCCATTCCATGCAAGAAAAGTTTATTCTTGCATGGAACTTTACTGAATCCCGGAGATAATCTGCATATGTTAACAGAACTGGAATTCTTAACCCTTCAAGTGTTATATACCCCACCTCCTTAATTTTGTAATTTATTTCACATACTATCACATTCAAAATAATGCAAAGAATATACAGCTTATTGGACATCCATGTCTTATACCACTCTTCATATTTATCGCTTGGCTTAACCAGCCATTTATAAGAATTTTTACTTTATTATTTCTATACACTGACATACATAATTTCCTAACTTTCTCACTTATATTATATTCTTTCATTATTATCCATAAGAATTCATGTCTAATTGTGTCAAATGCCTTAACAAGGACTCTTATCAAGATTTTCACTTCTTTTCTATTCGTATCATCCTTAATTTCTGTAATATCATTAATTATTCTTGACAACCCTTCCCCTTTATACTGTATATGCTGTCTTCCATAATATTTTCCATTATAGTTTCAAATCTCTATTGTATTATTTTCTTGAAGATCGTGTAATCATTATTATTCAGTACTATTGGTCACCAGTGTTTGAATTGTCTTTTATCTTCTTTCTTCCATATGAATTTAAGCATTCCACTACATAATTCTTTATACATAAAACATTAATCTAACCATTTATTCACCACCTTTATTTATTTTTTGCCAGTCCCTTAAATGTTTATACATGTCATACCCTATTCCATCTGGTCCTGCAGATTAATCTATTTTTACTGGTCCTAATACTTTGTTTAGCTCATTTAAAGAAATAATTTTTCCAGCTCTTTATTCTCTTTTTCTGTTGTGGTTTTCCCTCTACCTTCCTTTTATCTTTAACCATTTCTTGTACATACTGTGCAACACTAGTCATAATCTTTTCCTGAATTCTTTCTATTTCTCATTTACATTTTTTATTTCTGTCATTACACAAACATCTTCCTTTACTAATCTGCTTAAGTAACTCAATATTTCTTTTCTTTTTCCTTGTGAAAAATATCTTTGCTTATATAACAATTATTGTATGTTTCTTGATTTCTTAAATATAATTATTGCTTTTTGTCAAAGTACTTTCTGCCATTATGTTCTAAATCTTCCAATGCATCATTATATGTTCCTTTATATTTTTTCTTACTCTGTTTTTCCCACATCATATTGCCACTGCAAAAAACATTTCTTTATATTTTTCCTTAAATAGCCTCCACCATTCAGACCAATTTTTATAAAATGTTCTCATAGTAATATGATCTTTCCATAACTGTATTACTAATCTCTTTCCTTCTTCATCCCATGCTTTCTCATTTATCCTTTTTATTCTTTTGCCTATTTATATATATATATTCCTTGTCAAACACCATGGCCATTAGAATAAACCCCAATCTTTAGCTGTGTATATTCTTTTTCATCCATTTCCTTTTTTTGTACTTACCCCTTTACATTTTGTATTTATGTCTTTTACCATTTTAGCAATATAATTCTTTTTTTCCCTTTTACTACCCCCAGTTTATGTCTTCTTCATCACTTATTTCAGAACCTTCTTCTATGTCCTCTTTATTATTTTTTTTCTCATCTAATTTTTCTTCTATTTCCACTACTTCTAAAAGTTCTTCTCTTTGTTCATTTTCTTCTGTTTCTTTTTATTTTTCATTATTTTTATTTTCATTTTTGCAATCCATCCATAAATGTACAATTTTGTTACATTTATAACATTTCAATTAATATGTTTTGCAAAATGTCTCATTTCCCCTCAAATATAATATTTTCTTTTGTCACAGTTACTTATCTAATGTTCTATTTTTCCATAAAAAATATGTTTTGGGCTGTCCCCAGTATTTTCCAAACACTCCTATTTCCTTCCACATTAATCATGCTTGATATATGTATATATTTTTTTCTGATTCTATTTTTAACAGTGTTACAATCCTAGCCACCAGTCCATAAACCCCTTTTGTCATAAACATTTGCAATGTCCAGTACTTCTTTACATAAAGCTTTCAGATGTCACTTCAAAGTCCCTCCTTCTACCTCTGTTTGAAATTTTACACAAATCTTATTTTTGTTTCCCTGTTAAATGTTTTTATCACATAAAGGTTCCTCGGTTTACAATCTTTCTTTTTTTCATATTCTCCAACAAAAATTTCCATTGAAAAAAAACAGTCCCAAATATAATGTCACAAAGTATCTCCTTGTTAATATGAACAAATGCTCTTACTTCATGTGCTTTTACACCCCAAGGAGCTATTAAATTGTCCCACACTTTACACCTTTCCATTTCTTTGTCTTCTTTACTTTGAATCCTTACCAAGTGCTTCTGCTTTTCATTTTCTTTTTCCTTCTTTTGTGCTACTCCACTTTTGCTTTCTTTTACTTTGTTGCATATGTTTTCTTTTCCATCTCACCACTTTTCTTCAGGATTGTCTATACATCCTCCTTTTGTATTTTCTCTATAATGTTACTCAGGAAACATCTCCTTTATTTACTGACTCACTCACCACCACTATTTCTTTAAGTAAATCATTCTACAACCCTCCCGACTGAGGGGCAGTAATTATACAGCCATCGAACTCATGTCCATCAAACAAGTTTCTTTGAAACATTTCCTCAGAATTCTGCACACATTCTCTGGTCCCAGTACTTGCATTCTCCTTTATTTCCTTCACCTCACCATAATCTCTGTCTCTCTTCATTTGCCTCCCTGTTTCTCCAGGATGCCTCTGCACCTGGAATGGAAATAGGAAGTACTACTCTAAAATGGGTCCCACTCACAACAGTTATGAGTAAGGTATGCTCCCCAATGCCCTGGCCAAATTTCTGCTAGTGGTATAAATACCACCTTGTGCTTCCACTGAAAAGAGACTACTAGCCTAGTGGGACTAATCCAGTCAACAAAGGATAATAGATAATAAATAATATATATATATATATATATATATATATATATATATATATATATATGTATGCGCGTGTATGTGAGAGACAGTGGAGATGATATATAGACATCTGAGGGATGTGAGGTGGCCTTGCCCACACTATATTGGGAGGAGTGCATGGGAAGGGGGCTTTCCCATGAAAAAAAAAATGCTTCAAGTGATCTTTTTCATCCTTCTATGTTTCTGGCATTATTTTTCTACATTTCTGATATCCATAGTTTTGCCATGTGGGTATCTGTAATAATATCATATGCCTCTCCTATACACCCTGTTGTTTTTTTGTACTTTATACCCCCCCCCCTTTTATGGTTAATAATTCACAGGCTTTTTTCTCTACAAACTTTCACAGTTTCAAGTGTTTTTCTCTAAGTTTTGTTTTTGCTTGCATGCCTTCTTCAATGTCACTGTCAGGTTTCTTCAACCCATGCAACAAAACATTTCCAATATTTTACTGTACCACTGTCTTCATTTAAAGTTATGCACTCTTGCAGCTTTTTATTTCTTAACATTCTAAACAATTCTGTCATGTTGTGTCCCAAACTGCCAAACTGATGTTGCTTTCTGTCCTGTCATTTACTCCACATGTTGGGATATGACCTTTTCATGAACAACCCCATTATAATGATCCCATGTTTTGATATGACTACCATAAAATAACATAGTGTTATCACAGGGCGCTGTCTCATAAGTCATATTCCACAATGGATACTACGCGGGCAAACCAAGTTTTTCTTTTTAGGTGTCAAGCCTTCTAGCACCCCCCCCCCCATGTAGAAAAGTATGAATGTTGTTCTATTACAGTTATGTTGCTTGGATTCATAAAAATCAGGTATATCAATTGACTAATGTCCATACCTTGATGGTTTGTCTATTAATAAAGCAAATAAAAAAGGAAAAATAACCATTCCCTTCCACTTTCTTTAAAATGACTCTTCCACTGTATATGCATAAAATGTTTACTTCAAGAATTTATGAGCACATTAAATTCCATTAGTGATAATAGATAAACTCTCAATCAAATAGGCTAAGATTATAATTTTATAAAACAAGTATGAAACTATATAGTATGTTGCTCACAGGCACATGTGTGCAGACACACGCGTGCACACACACACACACACACACACACACACACACACACACACACACACACACACACACACACACACACACACACACACACACACACACACACACACACACACACACACACACACACACACACACACACACGCACATGCACACATGCACACACGCAGCACACGGACACACGCACACATGCACACAATCACACACGCACACACACACACACACACACACACACACATAACTCCAGATATACTAACTCTGAGGTTAAAATTGGAGCTAAGTACGAGAATACTTAACTTTCAAAGAAAAACAAGTATTCCTTTACCTTTAGGGTTACATCTGGAAAAGCTGAGGTTTCAAGAACTGCAGTCATGGAATTTGTCAGTGGAGAAAGTGCCACAGATGATGTATCTGCAACTCCAATAAAACAGTTGTGCAGTAAAATAAAATGGATCTCAGGCTGAATCACATTCATGCTTCCCCCTTTCAGTTCCTCTTTACAGAACCACGTTTTATAGGGTTCATAGGTTCATAGGTATATAATAGGCTAATGACCACAGTGGTCTTTATAATGCTATCTGTACAATCCAACCCAGTTGCATCCCCTTGTAACAAGTGCATCTAAACTGGAGGGGTATGTTAGTTAGGAGGGGTATGTTAGTCATAGGGTTGATAAAAAGTTATGCGGGGAGTATGTTAGTTAGGCAATGTTTACTGTTGGCCTCTGTCTATAGGAGACAGGGAGGCTAGCCAGGGGTGAATTTACTATTTCTCATCTAGTGTTAGTCAGGGAATGTTTATTGTCAGCCTTTGTCTGCATGGATGAATTTATGGTTTCCCATTAAATGGTCAATAAAATGTTTAGATAGGGTTAGGGATGAATTCTGCTTCAAATGGATGGGGAGCTTATACACATGGGGATCCTTTGAGACACATATGATTCTCATCAGCTTGTTCTTTTTTATGTCAAAAGCAAAGTCTAAATTCCTAGATATAGTTTTTCTGGTCTGTTCATTTTGTGGATGTGCCAAAGCTCCATCAGGGCTGGATCTAAGGATGTCTTATATGATAAGCACAAATTGCCTGTCAACAACATGTAGGAGACTGACTACCAAGACAGGGCTCTAAGTTGATCTGTGTAGGAAAATGTGTTAGTACCTTGGATTCTGTTGCTGAGGAACCTATGTGGGCATTGCAGCTCTTGCATATGCCAAGTCAGGTACATGCCAAAGGTGCATTGTATTCAATTATGGGTCTGATAAGGACCAAGTAGAGTGGTGCTATGAATTCCTTTGATCTGGATACCATACTCTTACTTATAAGTTGGGTGGCATAGAATGATTTTCTTTCTACCTTGGTGATGGGTTGGTCAAAGGCCAAATTACTGTCTACTTACATTTCCAAATCTCTAACTACTGGGTCAACTCACTTCTTTGCATTGAGTTTAAATTTGTTGCTCTGGCACCAGTCATTTGTCTGTGCTAGACCTTCTTATGTGATGTTGGTGTCATGGGGGGTTTATAGTAACTCCCATTTTGCAGTTGTCTGTAAAATTGGTGAGCCAGAGGCCAATGATATTAGCCTTTACCTCTGAGAAGTAGTTGCCAAATAGGAATGGGCCCAGGATGGAGCCCTGTGCTATTGTGCTGGTGACCTGCCTCATGACGGAGGTGGTCTTACCAATGCTGACTTCTTGGGTCCTATCTGTGAGCCAGCTGGAAATTCAGTGAGTTATATATGGATTTATGCCTAGTTCAGTGAGTTTTCCACAATGTCTGACTGAGGTATTATATCAAACACCTTATCCAGATCTAGATATGCCCTATGCACCGTTTTACTTTTATCCATTGCATTGGTTACCTACTCAAATGAGTCTACCAGGTTGAGTAGGCATGACCTTCCCTTGAAAAAAAAAAGCAAACAGGGATCGATCCAGTGCCTTTGTTGATCATTTCCAAGATAATTCCTTCCATAGCTTTGTATATTAGACTAGTCACACTAATGGGTCTGTAGTTTCCAGAGCTGGTTGATAGTACACCCTTGTGAAGGGGATACATGTTGCCATCCTCCATTCACTTATTATATAGCCTGTTTTAAGGCTGTAGTTGAAAAGTAACTCAGGTGGTCCTGAAAGGTAATGTTTCAGGCTATTTAGAAGACAGCCCAGGGTATTATAAGACCCCACTGAGGCTGTGTTTTTGGCCTTAGTGAACACTGCCTTGACTTCCTCCATGCGGATAGTAGGGGGAGGGGTTATACTAGTACAGATTTCCTGGGAAGGGGTGGAAGGGGGAGTGGGGTGTGAAGTTTGAGCTGAATTTGTTGGTTAGCAGGTTTGCTATATCACTCTGTTCACTGAAGTTGGTACAATTTACTACCAGTCCAGTACACTGTTGTGTGCTACCTTTGAGCTTTTGAACATAGCTGTAAAGGGTCTTGTGGCTGTCTTTAGTCTGAGAGGCTTTCTTGACCTTGTAATTGACCTTGATGGATATAATTAGTCCTCTTAGTTTCCTGTTTAGTTTAATTAGAGAGCTCTTGTCATTATGAGAGTTTCTCCTTCTGATTTTGTCCATGGCATTTTTCCTTTTGTTATATACTGTGTTAAGACTAGGAGCCCACCAGTGTGGTTTGTTTTGGGTGTTTGTTTTGGGCTTGCAATTGGTAGGTACAGCAGTCTCAATACAGCTATTTACATGTTTGTACAGTGTTTCTGTGAACAATAATGCATAAATTGTTGTGAACTCATGTTTAAGTGGGTCATTGAATTTTGACAAACTGTCATTTAATAAGATGTAGTTTGCTTTAGCTTAAATATAACAGGTTTTGCTGAGTTTTCCAAGTTGATTTTAATTTCTTTGGAGACAGCTTTGTGATTTGACCTCACCAGTGAGGATGTGACATGGGGGGGGGGTGCAGTACTCTTCCATATTGGTGAGGACTGCGTCCAGTATGTTTGAACCTCTGGTTGGAGTGCACACTAGCTGATCAAGGGCATTTGTGAGAATAAAGTCCAGTAAAGTCCAGTTCAGTTGTGATTCTCAAAGAACAGTGAAAAATAACTCCATACCTTCATACAATAGCCATATTCCAACAAAATAAAGCACTTTTAATCAAAAGCACCTTTTTGTCAAAGATAATGCAAACCTCCTCCACAACTATACAGTCTTCCTTATTTTCTGTAAAACCTGTCTCAGTCTTGATATCAGCATTTGCATATCCAACTTCTGTCCCCAACATTTCCATCTTCATTTGACATAAATGTACTGTGCCTCCCTTTCATTATCAAAAACGTTATTTTTTGTTTGCGTATAGTAACCCACACATTTTTCACAATAGTTCTATTCTGAAAGCCATATTTATTTATCAGTAATAAGTGTTATAACATCATTTACATGACAAAGGTATAGTGGGAGGTTGACCCCCTGCCCCACATCCACTCTTTGCACAGCTGTCTGATTTAACCCAAGTTTATATCTGACTCATACATAAGAAATACAACATCAAGCTATATGCACTACTGTTTCATTACTCTAATAATAAGATTAACTTCCATAAGTATTTTGATCAGTGTAGGATCAGTGGGCAAAGTGTCAGCCACGCAAAACAATGATTCTGCTGCATGAAGATTCACTCATGATAAATATTATTAGAGATCTACCCTGCATCTACACATACATAATACATTTCACATACCATTTACTTATAAGACTCAAAAATTCTCCTTCTGTTCCTAGTAATCCTGTGGTAATCTTTCCTTTATCAATACCTAATTCTTCTGTTCAGCAAGATTCCATTCTGTGTATTCTTTGCTGTAAATCCTTCTTTATTTATTCATTTATTAACCTTCTAAGTGAACTGGTCCTCAACTCTTTTAAACCATGACCCAGACTACAAGTGTTAGGATAAGTGCTGTAAATATGAACAATTTTGTATCGCCAAATGATGGGGTATAGATGAATAAATGAAAGCATCTGTGAGTGTGATCAACTGTAGGGGGGCTTATTTGTTAAAAGAATGGATAAGTTTGTGTGTGTGTGTGTGTGTGTGTGTGTGTGTGTGTGTGTGTGTGTGTGTGTGTGTGTGTGTATGTGTGTGTGTGTGTGTATATCTGTGAATATCTGAGAACATGTGGGTGTGCATGTGTGTCTGAATGTTTGTCTTTGAGAGTATAGGAGGTGCCTTTACCAATGTTATGAACACTAGAGAAGTCAAGTTTGATTGTGCTGGTGATAGAGAAGTCTTTTTCATTGTAAACAGGGCAATCTTTCTTGAAATGCATTATTTTGCAATTACATTTATTGCCCAACTGATGCTGCGCAATTAACAAGAACAGCAAGTCTGTCTCTGTGACCTAGAGAAGCAAACAAATAATCGAACGTTTGGAATGTCGAACATTCTTTTTTATGCTGACAGAAGTTATCAAAAATCATTTGATCATTTCTACTGGTGTTAAATCTGTGCAAGATTGTAAATAATGGAGAAGTTGCCCTTTCCCCACTATAGAGAGATCTCAGAGTTGGCATATATAATTAGCAGGGAATGTTGTCGGTGCATGGTGGCAAGCCCCACTGCAAAAAAACATGTTTTCTCTTAGTGTTCTTTAATTTTTGATTGGCTTTTGCTCAATCATTTGTGTTCAGTCATTTGCCATTTGAAAATTAGATTTTTTGATATTGTGTATGGTACATATTTATAGGAATGTGTGTTTACATGTTTGTGTGTGTGTGTGTGTGTGTGTGTGTGTGTGTGTGTGTGTGTGTGTGTGTGTGTGTGTGTGTGTGTGTGTGTGTGTGTGTATGGAAGCAGTTTTAATGGTGAAACATTTCTTTTGCTGAAGTATGAATTGGGTTAGTGCTTTGGCCAAGTCACACATTCTCAAATGTCTGAGAACAAACTTCATGTAAGATCACGTGACAGTGGGCTTTAGGGAATTTTGCCTTTTCTCTACTATTAAGCAATCTTGGAGTTGGTTTATAAAAGTAGCATGAGGTGTGGGCGTCCAGATGGGCTTTCCCTCATACAAAAAAAAAACAAAAAAACAAAACATTTTTTGATTTTTTTTTTTGTTTCATTTTGTCTTATTGCGCAGCTGACAGAAAGTGGAGAGTGATTTGAATGTTGGCAATCTTATACTGAACAAACCACACACACACACACACACACACACACACACACACACACACACACACACACACACACACACACGCACACAAACACATTATATACAACTGGATCGTAGACAGAGAAGGAAGCATTGCTGGCTATTCTGGCTGGCAAACATTTATTTTCAGTTTCTTAGTTTATAAATATTCCCATGCAAATGATAATACATAGCTTCACATTTTGAAAATTAATATTTTTGTTTCTTGTATTATAGTATGTGTTTGTTTTGTTAAATGTCCTTCTTGGTTACTTGGTATGTTTTTGTTCTTTCTTCCAGGCTTGCATACCATTAGTCAGCAGTCCCTGTACATAGTCTTCTTTGTCACAATTCTCAGAGTATCCTAGACTTAAATTAGAGCTGGAAAAGAGAATTCAGGAGACAAAACATTTTCTGGAATCCACATCTGAGCAGTCAGCATCTTGGCAGCATGGCAAGTTACATGTAAGCTGAACATCGTGTTCTGACATACTTTTCTAATGTTTACTTTACACAAAATGGTTGCACAGATCTAGCAGAGGCTGAGGTTTTTATGCATTGCTAACGAGTTATGCAGGTCTTGTAACTTTTATACAATGCTTTTCGTAGACAGTCAACATTCTGAGCATTTCACAAGCAACAGTGACCTCTAACAAACATTGGATATGCATTAGAATAGGGAACCATTCACTCCAGGTTTTACGAACGGACACAATAGCTAGGAAACAGAGGGTAACAACAGGAAGTTTAAATACCTTCTTCAGGGCCACACTGTTAGTATATGGAAGTGAACAAGTGAAAGGGGTTCAATTTTGATTCTTTAGGCTGATAGCTCTGTGACAAATTATTAAAGGATAACTATGATGGATAAGCTGAGCTGGAAAGGTGAATACATTTTATTCATTGTTTTGACATATGATTGCACTGCTTTTATTCAGCTCTACATAGATTAGATAACTTTTCTACTTGAGGGAGTAATTTTGTAGGAGAATGAACTTTGCAAGCTTTTAGGCTACTTTATCATGCTGTGCCTTTTACATAATGATAAATTAATAAAAAGAGTGCTCTAAGGTATACAGGAAGAAACAGTTTCAGATCATTTTAGATCTAAGCTGTAACATTCTGTGCACATCACTAAGTGAACATAACAGGGTACTATAAGACTAAGAGTAAGTGTAACAGTGGGAGTCAGGTTTACTTTATTTGTCTCTTGTCTTTCATGCGGTATCCTGCTATTACCGTTATACAGTCCTTATTTGGATAGCTGGATATAAATAGAAACTAGAGCTTCATTGATTAAAAAGTCCTTTTTATTGTAGACTGTTCACTGACATAGTTTAACATTAAAATGACTTGTTGACTGATGGCAACATCTTTAGAACCAAGATCAAAGTGATTCCTTTTCATTCAGATCCTGAACGTAGTTGCATGACAATACCAACAGCTAGTCATTCTGCCCGTCAGTCACAATAAAGTACATCTGAAGTTAATGAAGTTGCAGGTGTTAGACAGTACTTGGAGTTACTCAGCCCTGTTTTGTGCAGTCCATCCATCCATCTGTGTACCACCAGTAATGAAGCGTTGTGTTGCTGTGCATATGTTTCAAAAGACAGGAACTAGGGAAAGCTGGTATATGGCAATAAATTCCTGCATAGGACAACATTCTGTAAAAGTGTTGTTTCCTTTCACTTTGCAATATGTGTTATACATTGATCATGCTTGTGGTTGCAAGTCTTAACATTATATTATTATTTTCTTCTTTATAACATTTCTGAATTTAAACTTAGTAGTGGTCAGTTACTAAAAATATTGCAGACTCTAAGGCAAAATAACAAGGGCTCACTGTTGTGTGCCTTTTTTTTTTTTTTTTTGAAGATTGTAGAATAAAAGACATGCAAGACATGCAGAGAAAAACATCTTCCTGGTAAAGAACTGGAATGGATGTGTAGCTTTACTGAAAGCAATCATTTTCTTTTAGTCTTTCAATTTATTTAAAAAGGTGAAAGGTTATTGTATCTGGTGAAAATATTTTAAGATTAGTTATATTTCCATTTCACTTGTTGGTAGTCTTTATTTTATGTAATCATAGGTAATTACTAGGCTACATGCCCTAGGGGCTTTTTAAGCTTATCCATGATTTACAAAGTGTATCTGAATGATGTGATACCCCAGGGTAATTTTTTAAGTGTTAGATATAGGCTTGGATGAGAGTGGTCAAGCATTTACAGGTTGCATAGATGCCAGATCAGGGGTAAATTTCCAATTCCCCATCCACTGGTCCAAGTTATATTTAAATTTGGATCGGGAAGAATTCTGCTTCACATGGAAAGGAAGCTTGCTTCAGTGGTGGGGTAGTCTAATGTGTCCTATTTATGTTTGTGTACCAGGTCCGTCTGAGCAGGACCAGAGGACGAGTTATAGGCCAGGCATAGACTGCCTTGCAGAAGTCTGTAGAAGACCAAGTGGAGAACTAGGGCCTTGAATCAGTCTATGTAGGACATGTTGTTTATCCCCTGTATACTTTATGCAAGGAATCTCTGTGGACACTCCAGTTATTGCAAATACCTGGTCAGACACATACTGAAGGGTTCGTTGTACTCACTGATTGATCTGATGAAGGCTAAGAACAGCAGAACAATGACATATTTGGACCTAGACTCCAATCCCTTGAGTAAAAGTTGTGAAAAATAGCATGATTTTCTCAGAACTGTAGACACATGATAGTCAAAGGCCGGTTTACTGCCTACATGTGCTCCCAAATCACTGACCACTGAGTCTACTCTTAAGGGAATAGTATCAATTTGATAATTTCCAGGGGTAGTTGTCCTCCCAAAGGCTATTATTGTACATTTCTTAGCATTGATTTTTAAACCATGACCCTGGCACCAGTTTTTTGTTTGTGTCAGGCCTTCTTAAAGGGTATTTGAGTCTTTGGAGAATTCAACTACTATGCCTAATTTGTAGTCATCTACAAACGTGGTCAGCCAGAGGATCTTACTGTTGGCTTTGACTTCAGAGAAGTAGATGCCATAAAGGAGAGTCCCCAGCAATGAGTCCTGTGTGACTCCACTATTGACTGGCCTCTTTGTGGAGGTAACCTCACTTGTCCTAACTTCTTGAGTCCTATCTGTGAGCCAGCTAGCTGTCCATCAGGTGACATATGGGTTTATGCCTAATTTAGTTTATCTAAAATGCCCAAGTGAGGTATTGTGTCTGATGCTTTAGCCAGGTCTAGTTAGGTACTGAGGACTATTTTGTCCATTTCTATGGCCTTTGTGACCAACTCAAAGAAGTACACCAGGCTGAGTAGGCAGGACCTGCCCTTGATGAAACCAGAATGGGTTGGATCTAATGTCTGTAGGTTTCCTATGTCATTGTTTATCATTTTCATGATGCTTCTTCCCATATTTAACGTCATGGAAAGAGTAATCATTTCTATGATTCTTCTCATGGCTTTGCATCTGAAGCTAGTCAGACTTATGGGCCTACAGTTGCTTTAGTGTGTAGATGGCCCCCTTGTGCAGAGAGATAACAGTTGCAGTTCCCATTCACATGGCACAAAGACTGTTTGGAGGCTACAGATAAATAGTGATTCTAGTGGACCTGATAGGGAATTTTTTATGATATTAAGGAGGCATCCTTAGATATTATCAAGACCCATTGATGCAGTGATTTTGTCCTTAGAGAGTGCATTGAAGACCTGTTATAGTTGGGGAGATATGGTTGAATGTATTTACTGAGGGGTGTCGGGGGAAGAGGGGATTAAAACTGGAGCTAAATTTTTTGGCCAGCAGATTTGCTGTATCCTCAGTGTTGGTGGGTCCATTCATAACTAGTTCAGCACATTGTTGTGTGTTGCTTTTGAGGTTGCAGACATAGCTGAATAGCGACTTTTGGTTGTCCTTTGCCTGGGAGACCATTTTTTACCTCAAATTGACTTTGGGAGAGCTAATTAGTCCAGTGAGTTTCTTGTTTAGATTGACGGGGGAAGTATTACCATGATGGACATGGCTATGATTTT